>NC_048581.1:87442385-87537385 GCF_013265735.2 Oncorhynchus mykiss
CAACAGGATTTGATCTGTATAACTGTTGTGGATTTGGCCAAAAACGGAACCATCAGACTGCGGAGAAATAGTTGGAAAGTAACGAAAATAACGAGAAGGTTTCCCGAAGGCAGTTATTCTCCTAGTCTGCTCTTATTTGTGTATAAAGTTGTAAACCATGCATTGTTTGAAAATATTACGGGTGACCAACGCAGCAGCTGTGCAAACCTTTGTGACAGACGCCACTAAAAAAGTGATCAAAAAGTGTTGTTATAACTGTTTATTACCGGGTTGTCATCGTACCGTTAAAATTCACTGTTTCAACACAAGTTCAACAGATCAGCACCGCATTGGAACAACCTCAGATATGGACCACGTGCTTCCCAAACTGTGAGTTTGTGTTTCTATATTGGTCCAATTCAATGATGTGTGTGTGTGTGTGACATGCAATTATATCTCTTAAAACAACGCTTTTCTCCTGTTGTTTTCATCAATCATCCATTAGTCTATTAAATATGATTTGAATACGTTTTAGCGTGTGTCTGTGTTGTGTAAACTGTCCTCTTATGTTGCTGTAGGAGCGGTGATGTAAAGGGTCTGTTCTCAGGAGTCGAAGATATGCTTTTCTACACCATTACAGACGGTCAGGAACAAGTCCCCGTCTCACACTTTATCTCTGTGAGTGCACACATCAGATAACCTGTACGAGAATGGAGATTCAATTATAAACTAAATAGATTACTCTGTAGCCTAATAAATCCTTTCTCACACAACCCTCCTTGACAACAAACTCTCTCTCAGTTTAGCACAAATCCATTTCAAGACAGCACAATTAGTTTGAGTCATTGCACTTTTTAAAATTAATTATCTGTATGTTATTGCATTTTCTAAATACTATTAGTAACTCAAACAAAGGATACATTCAACTATTGCAAGAAATAGTGTGAAACAGCAGGGTGAATACACACAGAGATGTATCGTGGAACATTATTTAATTATGTTATTGTAATGAAATACTCTCCATACCTCCAGGCCCGATGGAGGACTGGAAGGAATGTGTCTGGTGAAGATCACATCAGTCAAAAGATTACCCTGTATAGTTACTACAGAGATTACCCTGTATAGTTACTACAGAGATTACCCTATATAGTTACTACAGAGACTATATTACCCTATATAGTTACTACAGAGATTACCCTGTATAGTTACTACAGAGATTACCCTATATAGTTACTTAGTTACTACAGAGATTACCCTATATAGTTACTACAGAGATTACCCTATATAGTTACTACAGAGACTATATTACCCTATATAGTTACTACAGAGACAATATTACCCTGTATAGTTACTACAGAGACTATATTACCCTGCATAGTTACTACAGAGACTAGATTACCCTATATAGTTACTACAGAGACTATATTACCCTATATAGTTACTACAGAGATTACCCTGTATAGTTACTACAGAGATTACCCTATATAGTTACTTAGTTACTACAGAGATTACCCTATATAGTTACTACAGAGATTACCCTATATAGTTACTACAGAGACTATATTACCCTATATAGTTACTACAGAGACTATATTACCCTGTATAGTTACTACAGAGACTATATTACCCTGCATAGTTACTACAGAGACTAGATTACCCTGTATAGTTACTACAGAGACTAGATTACCCTGCATAGTTACTACAGAGACTAGATTACCCTGTATAGTTACTACAGAGACTAGATTACCCTGTATAGTTACTACAGAGACTATATTACCCTATATAGTTACTACAGAGATTACCCTGTATAGTTACTACAGAGATTACCCTATGTAGTTACTACAGAGATTACCCTGTATAGTTACTACAGAGATTACCCTGTATAGTTACTACAGAGATTACCCTATGTAGTTACTACAGAGACTATATTACCCTGCATAGTTACTACAGAGACTAGATTACCCTGCATAGTTACTACAGAGACTAGATTACCCTGTATAGTTACTACAGAGACTAGATTACCCTGTATAGTTACTACAGAGACTATATTACCCTATATAGTTACTACAGAGATTACCCTGTATAGTTACTACAGAGATTACCCTATATAGTTACTACAGAGATTACCCTATATAGTTACTACAGAGATTACCCTGTATAGTTACTACAGAGATTACCCTATATAGTTACTACAGAGATTACCCTATATAGTTACTACATAGATTACCCTGTATAGTTACTACAGAGACTATATTACCATATATAGTAACTACAGAGATTACTCTGCATAGTTACTACAGAGACTATATTACCATATATAGTAACTACAGAGATTACTCTGCATAGTTACTACAGAGATTACCCTATATAGTTACTACAGAGACTATATTACCATATATAGTAACTACAGAGATTACTCTGCATAGTTACTACAGAGATTACCCTATATAGTTACTACAGAGACTATATTACCATATATAGTAACTACAGAGACTAGATTACTCTGCATAGTTACTACAGAGACTAGATTACCCTATATAGTTACTACAGATACTTTATTACCCTGTATAGTTACTACAGAGACTAGATTACTCTGCATAGTTACTACAGAGACTAGATTACTCTGCATAGTTACTACAGAGACTAGATTACCCTGCATAGTTACTACAGAGATTACCCTGTATAGTTACTACAGAGACTAGATAGTTACTACAGAGACTAGATTACCCTGTATAGTTACTACAGAGACTAGATAGTTACTACAGAGATTATATTACCCTGCATAGTTACTACAGAGACTAGATAGTTACTACAGAGACTAGATTACCCTGTATAGTTACTACAGAGACTAGATTACTCTATATAGTTACTACATAGACTAGATTACTCTATATAGTTACTACAGAGACTAGATTACCCTGCATAGTTACTACAGAGACTAGATTACCCTGCATAGTTACTACAGAGACTAGATTACCCTATATAGTTACTACAGAGACTAGATAGTAACTACAGAGACTAGATAGTTACTACAGAGACTAGATAGTAGCTACAGAGACTAGATAGTAACTACAGAGACTAGATCGTTACTACAGAGACTAGATAGTTACTACAGATACTTGATAGTTACTACAGAGGCTAGATAGTTACTACAGAGACGACATAGTTACTACAGAGACTATATAGTTACTACAGAGACTAGATTACTCTGCATAGTTACTACAGAGACTAGATTACCCTGCATAGTTACTTCAGAGACTAGACAGTTACTACAGAGACTATATAGTTACTACAGAGACTAGATAGTTACTACAGAGATTATATAGTTACTACAGAGACTATATAGTTACTACAGAGACTAGATAGTTACTACAGAGACTAGATAGTTACTACAGAGACTATATTACCCTATATAGTTACTACAGAGATTACCCTATATAGTTACTACAGAGATTATATAGTTACTACAGAGACTAGATAGTTACTACAGAGACTAGATAGTTACTACAGAGACTATATTACCCTATATAGTTACTACAGTTACTACAGAGACTATATAGTTACTACAGAGACTATATAGTTACTACAGAGATTCTCATCTCTGTCAGTGGGTTACAAGATGAGTTAAAGTTAGTTCCTGTGACATTAGTTCACATTCAAGTGTCTCTCATAACAGTATTAATAACTTGGTGTGACTGTTTTATTTCCAGTAAAAAAAAAATATTGTTTTGCCGATGCCATAATATCCCATAATGCCTTTCTCCCTAATCAAACCCTATCTATGTTATTTATCATTGAATTTGATTTTACTGTAAAAGTGTCTTGCGATTACAAAATGCGCTTTAAATAAAGTTTGGTTTTGATTTGATCAGGCCCTGAAGAAAACTGGTCTTAATGCGTCAGACCCCCGACTGAAGGACTGTATGGACAAGCTGCAACGTTCCGTAACGGAGTCCTTTCATGACGTCATGATGGACCGGGAACTCTTCCACAAGTGAGTCGTCTATCTTGTCGGCTAGATTGGATCTAGCCGCTCCCAAATCTCTCCATACCCCTTAACCCTTAACCCCAAGGTATATTGCGTAGCATTGTTGAAGCTTCCGCATTGCTTACATCGACAGGTCTGCAAAGTCAAAAGGTTTGGGTCAAAGGGGAGGGGGTTAGGGAGCGATTTGGGACCTGCTTCTAGAGCCACTCCCTCTCTTCCTCTCTCCACATCTCGAAACCACTCTCTAACCCTTTCTACTAAGGCTGGGGATTGCCAGGGAACTCACAATAAGATATTATCATGATACTTAAAGGGATACTTTGGGATTTAGGCTTTTAAAACTATTTTTTTATTTAATTTAACCGTTGTTAGTTAAATAATGAGGCCCTTTATCTGCTTCGCCAGAGTCTGATGATCTCATGGATACCGTTTTTATGTCTCTGCGTGAGGTTGTTGGAAGTTGCTAATTAGCGCTAGCGCAATTGCTAACTAGAGTTAGCATAATGACGGGAAGTCTATGGTATCTGCTATGCTAGCAAATACCCATAGCATTGGCTCGCGAAACTACATCTAACTTCCTTCATACTTGACACAGAGACATAAACATGATATCCATGAGTTAATCTGACTGAGGAAGTAGATAAAGGTCCTCTTTGCCAAAATCCTGAAGTATCCCTTAAATTCTTGTGATTCGAAATCAAAATGTATTTGTCACTTTTGCCAAGTACAACAGGTGTAGACTTTACTGTGAAATTCTTACTTACAAGCCCTTTCCCAACAAAGCAGAGTTAAAATGTAAGGAAATTAGCAAACAAAATTAGAAAATACAAAAAAATAATAATAATAACGATTAGATACTGTAATTTTATTTCGATTTGATGTTCCAAACGTATTGCTCAGTGCTCTTAGTGCGTTCGTAAAGTATTCAGAGCCCTTGACTTTTTCCACATCTTGTTACGTTACAGCCTTATTCTAAAATGTATTACATAAAAACATGCCCTCTTCAATCTACACACAATAATGACAAAGTGAAAACAGGTTTTTAGAATTTATTGCAAATTTATTACAAATAAAAAACAGAAATACCTTATTTACATAAGTATTCAGACCCTTTGCTATGAGACTTGAAATTGAGCTCAGGTGCATCCTGTTTCCATTGATCATCCTTGAAATGTTTCTACAACTTGATTAGAGTCCACCTGTGTTAAATTCAATTGATTGGACATGATTTGGATAGGCACACACCTGTCTATATAAGGTCCAACAGTTGACAGTGCATGTCACACAAAAAAACTAAGCCATGAGAACGAAGGAATTGTCTGTAGAGCTCCGAGACAAGATTGTGTCGAGGCACAGATCTAGGGAAGGGTACCCAAATATTTCTGCAGCATTGAAGGTCCCCTCCATCATTCTTAAATGGAAGATGTTTGGAACCACCAAGACTCTTCCTAGAGCTGGCTGCCCGGCCAAACTGAGCAATCAGGGGAGAAGTGCCTTGGTCCGGGAGGTTACCCAGAACCCGATGGTCACTCTGACAGAGCTCCAGAGTTCCTCTGTGGAGATGGGAGAACCTTCCAGAAGGACAACCATCTCTGTAGCACTCCACCAATCAGGCCTTTATGGTACGGTGGCCAGACAGAAGCCACTCCTCAGTAAAAGGCACATAACAGCCCGCTTGGAGTTTGACAAAAGGCACCAAGATATGTGGGAAAAGTGAAGAGGTCTGAATACTTTCTGAATGCACTGTATGTATATGTAGTAATGTATGTATGCGTGTAAGTCTGTAATGTCCATGTTAATGTTTTTAAAGGTATGTAATGTACAGTGCCTTGCGAAAGTATTCGGCCCCCTTGAACTTTGCGACCTTTTGCCACATTTCAGGCAAGATATAAAACTGTATTTTTTTGTGAAGAATCAACAACAAGTGGGACACAATCATGAAGTGGAATGACATTTATTGGATATTTCAAACTTTTTTAACAAATCAAAAACTGAAAAATTGGGCGTGCAAAATTATTCAGCCCCCTTAAGTTAATACTTTGTAGCGCCACCTTTTGCTGCGATTACAGCTGTAAGTCGCTTGGGGTATGTCTCTATCAGTTTTGCACATCGAGAGACTGACATTTTTTCCCAGTCCTCCTTGCAAAACAGCTCGAGCTCAGTGAGGTTGGATGGAGAGCAGTTGTGAACAGCAGTTTTCAGTTCTTTCCACATATTCTCGATTGGATTCAGGTCTGGACTTTGACTTGGCCATTCTAACACCTGGATATGTTTATTTTGAACCATTCCATTGTAGATTTTGCTTTATGTTTTGGATCATTGTCTTGTTGGAAGACAAATCTCCGTCCCAGTCTCAGGTCTTTTGCAGACTCCATCAGGTTTTCTTCCAGAATGGTCCTGTATTTGGCTCCATCCATCTTCCCATCAATTTTAACCATCTTCCCTGTTCCTGCTGAAGAAAAGCAGGCCCAAACCATGATGCTGCCACCACCATGTTTGACAGTGGGGATGGTGTGTTCAGGGTGATGAGCTGTGTTGCTTTACGCCAAACATAACGTTTTGCATTGTTGCCAAAAAGTTCAATTTTGGTTTCATCTGACCAGAGCACCTTCTTCCACATGTTTGGTGTGTCTCCCAGGTGGCTTGTGGCAAACTTTAAACGACACTTTTTATGGATATCTTTAAGAAATGGCTTTCTTCTTGCCACTCTTCCATAAAGGCCAGATTTGTGCAAGATACGACTGATTGTTGTCCTATGGACAGAGTCTCCCACCTAAGCTGTAGATCTCATCCAGAGTGATCATGGGCCTCTTGGCTGCATCTCTGATCAGTCTTCTCCTTGTATGAGCTGAAAGTTTAGAGGGACGGCCAGGTCTTGGTAGATTTGCAGTGGTCTGATACTCCTTCCATTTCAATATTATCGCTTGCACAGTGCTCCTTGGGATGTTTAAAGCTTGGGGAATCTTTTTGTATCCAAATCCGGCTTTAAACTTCTTCACAACAGTATCTCGGACCTGCCTGGTGTGTTCCTTGTTCTTCATGATGCTCTCTGCGCTTTTGACGGACCTCTGAGACTATCACAGTGCAGGTGCATTTATACGGAGACTTGATTACACACAGGTGGATTGTATTTATCATCATTAGTCATTTAGGTCAACATTGGATCATTCAGAGATCCTCACTGAACTTCTGGAGAGAGTTTGCTGCACTGAAAGTAAAGGGGCTGAATAATTTTGCACGCCCAATTTTTCAGTTTTTGATTTGTTAAAAAAGTTTGAAATATCCAATAAATGTCGTTCCACTTCATGATTGTGTCCCACTTGTTGTTGATTCTTCACAAAAAAATACAGTTTTATATCTTTATGTTTGAAGCCTGAAATGTGGCAAAAGGTCGCAAAGTTGAAGGGGGCCGAATACTTTCGCAAGGCACTGTATGTATGCAGGGAAATGAGGTTGAGAACATTTGTTCTGATCAGTCATGGAAATTAAAGTGCTGAAAACACGTTGGCTATTTAAAAAGAAGATGGTGAACAAACTATAGGATGGTTTTTAAGATGTTTTTTAATTTTGCGATACTTAATGTCAAAGTATCGATATAATATCATATAAAATAATACTGTGATATGTAGCTTTATACATCTCCCCCCCCCATCAGTACTCTCTAGCCCTCTCCACACCTTTCCACCTCTCTCTACCCCTCTCTACCCCTCTCCACCCCTCTCCACACCTTTCCACCTCTCTCTACCCCTCTCTACCCCCCTCTACCCCTCTACACCTCTCCACACCTTTCCACCTCTCTCTACCCCTCTCTACCCCTCTCCACCCCTCTCTACCCCTCTCCACCCCTCTCTACCCCTCTCCACCCCTCTCTACCCCTCTCCACCCATCTCTACCCCTCTCTACCCCTCTCTACCCCTCTCTACCCCTCTCCACCCCTCTCCACCTCTCTCTACCCCTCTCTACCCCTCTCCACCCCTCTCCACCCCTCTCTACCCCTCTCCACCCCTCTCTACCCCTCTCCACCCCTCTCCAACTCTCTATACCCCTCTCTACCCCTCTCCACCCCTCTCTACCCCTCTCTACCCTTCTCCACCCCTCTCTCTACCCCTCCACAACTTTCCACCTCTCTCTACCCCTCTCCACCCCTCTCCACCTCTCTCTACCCCTCTCTACCCCTCTCCACCTCTCTCTACCCCTCTCTACCCCTCTAAAACCCCTCTCCACCCCTCTCTACCCCTCTCCACCCCTCTCTACCCCTCTCCACCCCTCTCTAACTCTCTCCCCCTCTCCACCCCTCTCTACCCCTGTCCACTCCTCTCTACCCCTCTCCACCCCTCTCTACCCCTCTCTACCCTTCTCCACCCCTCTCTCTACCCCTCTACCCCTCTCCACACCTTTCCACCTCTCTCTACCCCTCTCCACCCCTCTCTACCCCTCTCCACCCCTCTCTACCCCTCTCCACCCCTCTCCACCCATCTCTACCCCTCTCTACCCCTCTCCACCCCTCTCCAACTCTCTCCACCCCTCTCTACCCCTCTCCACCCCTCTCTACCCCTCTCTACCCTTCTCCACCCCTCTCCACCTCTCTCTACCCCTCTCCACCCCTCTACCCTTCTCCACCTCTCTCCACCTCTCTCTACCCCTCTCTACCCCTCTCCATCTCTCTCTACCCCTCTACACCTCTCCACCCCTCTCTACCTCTCTCCACCCCTCTCCACCTCTCTCTACCCCTCTCCACCTCTCTCTACCCCTCTCCACCCCTCTCCACCCCTCTCTACCCCTCTCCACCTCTCTCTACCCCTCTCCACCTCTCTCTACCCCTCTCCACCTCTCTCTACCCCTCTACACCTCTCCACCCCTCTCTACCCCTCTCCACCCCTCTACCCCTCTCCACCTCTCTCTACCCCTCTCTACCCCTCTCCACCTTTCTTTACCCGTCTCTACCCCTCTCCCCCTCTCCACCCCTCTCTACCCCTCTCCACCTCTCTCTCTCGCTCTCTCTCTCCACCTCTCTCTACCCCCTACATCTCTCTACCTCTCTCTACACCTCTCTGCATCTCTCTACCCCTCTCTGCCTCTCTAACACACTGTCATCACATTTCTGTCTCCTCTTACTGCAAAGTGCCATGGTAGAGAAAGGCTATAAATACCCTGACCCCTTCAGCATTCCACATGATTAATCCAGGGTCTGTTGTAGGCCTACATTATACTGTATTTCTTTCTGTCACACACACACACACACACACACACACACACACACACACACACACACACACACACACACACACACACACACAGAGACAGACAGACAGACAGACAGACAGCTCCTCTCTCTCTCTCTCTGTCATTTAATCTTCAAGACAAAGTCATGTTTAAGAGTTAGCTAGAGACAACAGCATGTGTGCTCTCACGCGGTGCGCTCGCCAACGTATTGTCTGCATGTATTTGTGTGAGGGCAGTGGGTGGGTAGTCTTGTTGTGGGCTACAGGGCAGGCAACGACTCGGATTGATAGATGACAGCTGGCTTGGACCTTGGGGCCACACATACACACGCATGCCCACACACATACACACAGCCAAAATGAGAGACGTTTAGTCTTTATCATGCCACACCATGACTCTGATTTATAACTCTGGAGTCAGGAGTTAGTGTATGGTTACTTATTAACTTACTTATTTGATTATAATTAGAAATTGTGTACTGTCGCTTTAAGAAACTGCTCTCAGTTCTTTGAAAAGATACTGTAATCTTTCCCGATGATTCCTTTGAGGCAGTACTGAGTGACACTTCCTGAGATGCAGTTGAATGACCGTTAATTCCACTTCTTCTACCGTTGTTGTTTCCTAATCTTGGTGCTGATAAAGTGGTTTGAATTGCTGTGGAAAATAGGGTTCAGCTGAGCTATGTGAGAATGTGAACGTTATTGTCCGTGACACACACAGCTAATTATCTATCCATGTATCCTATTAAAAGGCCAATCAATGCCTTATTATGTCCTACAACCCAACCCATCTCTCTACTCACAACAAAGACAAATGATAGGCCTTTTAACTTTTCACAAACCTTCATTTATGAATAACCTACTGTGTAGAATACTCAGCTAGCACATTTGGCTCCTAGGAAGTTGAGGGAAAGTACGTTTTTGGTTTCCGACTGGTTCTGGGAACGAAACCATACGTTTCCGGTAAAACTGAACGTTTTGTAAACGTTCTGAGAATGGAAGTGAACATTTGTGTCTGGTCTGGGAACGTACATTTTTAGGTTACCAGGGAGGTTCTGAGAACGTTTTACACTGAGTTTTGTTGACGCTGAGAACAGAATGCATGTTCTTACATAACATTCTTAGAACGTTCTTTGAACGTTACTAATGTTTCCTTGTGTGATTTTTGTGGAACGTTTTCTTAGTGTTATGAGAACATTAATGTACTAGAACCAAGAGGAAACCTGTAGGAAACGTTATGCTGAAGTACTGAAATTCCCACCTAAGGAACATATGTTTCTCATAACGTTATGCTGAAGTACTGAAATTCCCACCTAAGGAACATATGTTTCTCATAACGTTATGTGCTAGCTGTGTATCCTGCACATTTTCCAGAATGTTGTGGGAAGGTTGTATGCAAAATAACCACAGGACAACCACACTCTCACCAAGCTCTAATAAACAAATGGTTCTCAGAACGTTATGTGCTAGCTGGGAGTAGACCCTTTAAAATGTACACTATGAGAAGCACTGGTTTCTGAACCGACAATAATTTACTGTGAATGAGAATCCTTTCATAGTTATTAACTCCAATTCATTGCCATAGTTGAAACGCTCTCCTTAATAGGAAAAGACAGTTGAGTCTAACGCTGTGTAATTCAGAATTAATGTTCTAGGGCTCTGGTTCACCGACACAAGGGATTCATTTCCTTATTTCAGTTCTAATTAAAATGTTGTTGTGGTAACGATCCTCAGGTGTGTTGGTGGGAACATAGTGCTTCTGATTCAGGCCTTCAGAAAGAAGTTCATCATCCCCGAGTTTGATGCCTTTATAACAAAGATAGATCAAATCTACGACACCGTCCAGAAAAACCATGACGGACATGTAAGTATATTAGTTTACTGTGTACAGTAGTATCTGTTTAATGTGTACAGTAGTTTAATGTGTACAGTAGTATCTGTTTACCATGTACAGTAGTATCTGTTTACTGTGTACAGTAGCTTAATGTGTACAGTAGTATCTGTTTACCGTGAACAGTAGTATCTGTTTACTGTGTACAGTAGCTTAATGTGTACAGTAGTATCTCTTTAACGTGTACAGTAGTATCTGTTTAATGTGTACAGTAGTATCTGTTTACCGTGTACAGTAGTATCTGTTTACTGTGTACAGTAGTATCTGTTTAATGTGTACAGTAGTATCTGTTTACTGTGTACAGTAGTATCTGTTTACCATGTACAGTAGTATCTGTTTAATGTGTACAGTAGTATCTGTTTACTGTGTACAGTAGCTTAATGTGTACAGTAGTATCTGTTTAATGTGTACAGTAGTATCTGTTTAACGTGTACAGTAGTATCTGTTTAACGTGTACAGTAGTATCTGTTTAATGTGTACAGTAGTATATGTTTAACGTGTACAGTAGTATCTGTTTAATGTGTACAGTAGTATATGTTTAATGTGTACAGTAGTATCTGTTTAATGTGTACAGTAGTATCTGTTTAATGTGTACAGTAGTATCTGTTTAATGTGTACAGTAGTATCTGTTTAATGTGTACAGTAGCTTAATGTGTACAGTAGTATCTCTTTAACATGTACAGTAGTATCTGTTTAATGTGTACAGTAGTATCTGTTTACCATGTACAGTAGTATCTGTTTAACGTGTACAGTAGTATCTGTTTAACGTGTACAGTAGTATCTGTTTAATGTGTACAGTAGTATCTGTTTACCATGTACAGTAGTATCTGTTTAACGTGTACAGTAGTATCTGTTTAACGTGTACAGTAGTATCTGTTTAATGTGTACAGTAGTATCTGTTTACCATGTACAGTAGTATCTGTTTAACGTGTACAGTAGTATCTCTTTAACATGTACAGTAGTATCTGTTTAATGTGTACAGTAGTATCTGTTTACCATGTACAGTAGTATCTGTTTAACGTGTACAGTAGTATCTGTTTAATGTGTACAGTAGTATCTGTTTACCATGTACAGTAGTATCTGTTTAACGTGTACAGTAGTATCTGTTTAACGTGTACAGTAGTATCTGTTTAATGTGTACAGTAGTATCTGTTTACCATGTACAGTAGTATCTGTTTAACGTGTACAGTAGTATCTCTTTAACATGTACAGTAGTATCTGTTTAATGTGTACAGTAGTATCTGTTTACCATGTACAGTAGTATCTGTTTAATGTGTACAGTAGTATCTGTTTAATGTGTACAGTAGTATCTGTTTAACGTGTACAGTAGTATCTGTTTAATGTGTACAGTAGTATCTGTTTACCATGTACAATAGTATCTGTTTACCATGTACAGTAGTATCTGTTTAACGTGTACAGTAGTATCTGTTTACCATGTACAGTAGTATCTGTTTAACGTGTACAGTAGTATCTGTTTAACGTGTACAGTAGTATCTGTTTAATGTGTACAGTAGTATCTGTTTACCATGTACAGTAGTATCTGTTTAACGTGTACAGTAGTATCTCTTTAACATGTACAGTAGTATCTGTTTAATGTGTACAGTAGTATCTGTTTAATGTGTACAGTAGTATCTGTTTAATGTGTACAGTAGTATCTGTTTAATGTGTACAGTAGTTTAATGTGTACAGTAGTATCTGTTTAATGTGTACAGTAGTATCTGTTTAATGTGTACAGTAGTTAGTATCTGTTTACCATGTACAGTAGTATCTGTTTAACGTGTACAGTAGTATCTCTTTAACATGTACAGTAGTATCTGTTTAATGTGTACAGTAGTATCTGTTTACCATGTACAGTAGTATCTGTTTAACGTGTACAGTAGTATCTGTTTAATGTGTACAGTAGTATCTGTTTAACGTGTGCAGTAGTATCTGTTTAATGTGTACAGTAGTTTAATGTGTACAGTAGTATCTGTTTAACGTGTACAGTAGTATCTGTTTAATGTGTACAGTAGTATCTGTTTACCATGTACAATAGTATCTGTTTACCATGTACAGTAGTATCTGTTTAATGTGTACAGTAGTATCTGTTTAATGTGTACAGTAGTATCTGTTTAATGTGTACAGTAGTATCTCTTTAACGTGTACAGTAGTATCTCTTTAACGTGTACAGTAGTATCTGTTTAATGTGTACAGTAGTATCTGTTTAACGTGTACAGTAGTATCTGTTTAACGTGTACAGTAGTATCTGTTTAATATGTACAGTAGTTTAATGTGTACAGTAGTATCTGTTTACCGTGTACAGTAGTATCTGTTTAATGTGTACAGTAGTATCTGTTTAACATGTGCAGTAGTATCTGTTTAATGTGTACAGTAGTATCTGTTTACCATGTACAGTAGTATCTGTTTAATGTGTACAGTAGTATCTGTTTAATGTGTACAGTAGTATCTGTTTAACATGTGCAGTAGTATCTGTTTAATGTGTACAGTAGTATCTGTTTACCATGTACAATAGTATCTGTTTACCATGTACAGTAGTATCTGTTTAACGTGTACAGTAGTATCTGTTTAATGTGTACAGTAGTTTAACGTGTACAGTAGTATCTGTTTACCATGTACAATAGTATCTGTTTACCATGTACAGTAGTATCTGTTTAACGTGTACAGTAGTATCTGTTTAATGTGTACAGTAGTTTAATGTGTACAGTAGTATCTGTTTAATGTGTGCAGTAGTATCTGTTTAATGTGTACAGTAGTATCTGTTTACCATGTACAATAGTATCTGTTTACCATGTACAGTAGTATCTGTTTAACGTGTACAGTAGTATCTGTTTAATGTGTACAGTAGTTTAACGTGTACAGTAGTATCTGTTTACCGTGTACAGTAGTATCTGTTTAACGTGTACAGTAGTATCTGTTTAATGTGTACAGTAGTTTAACGTGTACAGTAGTATCTGTTTACCGTGTACAGTAGTATCTGTTTAACGTGTACAGTAGTATCTGTTTAATGTGTACAGTAGTTTAACGTGTACAGTAGTATCTGTTTACCGTGTACAGTAGTATCTGTTTAATGTGTACAGTAGTTTAACGTGTACAGTAGTATCTGTTTACCATGTACAGTAGTATCTGTTTAATGTGTACAGTAGTATCTGTTTAATGTGTACAGTAGTTTAATGTGTACAGTGGTATCTGTTTAATGTGTACAGTAGTATCTGTTTAACATGTGCAGTAGTATCTGTTTAATGTGTACAGTAGTATCTATTTAATGTGTACAGTAGTTTAATGTGTACAGTAGTATCTGTTTAACGTGTACAGTAGTATCTGTTTAACGTGTACAGTAGTATCTGTTTACCATGTACAGTAGTATCTGTTTAACGTGTACAGTAGTATCTATTTAATGTGTACAGTAGTTTAATGTGTACAGTAGTATCTGTTTAACGTGTACAGTAGTATCTGTTTAATGTGTACAGTAGTATCTGTTTAACGTGTGCAGTAGTATCTGTTTAATGTGTACAGTAGTTTAATGTGTACAGTAGTATCTGTTTAACGTGTACAGTAGTATCTGTTTAATGTGTACAGTAGTATCTGTTTAACGTGTACAGTAGTATCTGTTTAATGTGTACAGTAGTATCTGTTTAACATGTACAGTAGTATCTGTTTAATGTGTACAGTAGTATCTGTTTAACGTGTACAGTAGTATCTGTTTAATGTGTACAGTAGTATCTGTTTAATGTGTACAGTAGTATCTGTTTAATGTGTACAGTAGTATCTGTTTAACGTGTACAGTAGTATCTGTTTAATGTGTACAGTAGTATCTGTTTAATGTGTACAGTAGTATCTGTTTAATGTGTACAGTAGCTTAATGTGTACAGTAGTATCTGTTTAATGTGTACAGTAGTTAGTATCTGTTTAACGTGTACAGTAGTATCTGTTTAATGTGTACAGTAGTATCTGTTTAATGTGTACAGTAGTTAGTATCTGTTTAACGTGTACAGTAGTATCTGTTTAATGTGTACAGTAGTATATGTTTAATGTGTACAGTAGTTAGTATCTGTTTAACGTGTACAGTAGTATCTGTTTAACGTGTACAGTAGTATCTGTTTAATGTGTACAGTAGTTTAATGTGTACAGTAGTATCTGTTTAATGTGTACAGTAGTATCTGTTTAATGTGTACAGTAGTATCTGTTTACTGTGTACAGTAGTTTAATGTGTACAGTAGTATCTGTTTACTGTGTACAGTAGTTTAATGTGTACAGTAGTATCTGTTTAATGTGTACAGTAGTTTAATGTGTACAGTAGTATCTGTTTAATGTGTACAGTAGTATCTGTTTAATGTGTACAGTAGTATCTGTTTAATGTGTACAGTAGTATCTGTTTAATGTGTACAGTAGTTAGTATCTGTTTAATGTGTACAGTAGTATCTGTTTAATGTGTACAGTAGTTTAATGTGTACAGTAGTATCTGTTTAATGTGTACAGTAGTTTAATGTGTACAGTAGTATCTGTTTAATGTGTACAGTAGTATCTGTTTAACGTGTACAGTAGTATCTGTTTAACGTGTACAGTAGTATCTGTTTAATGTGTACAGTAGTATCTGTTTAATGTGTACAGTAGTTAGTATCTGTTTAATGTGTACAGTAGTATCTGTTTAATGTGTACAGTAGTTTAATGTGTACAGTAGTATCTGTTTAATGTGTACAGTAGTTTAACGTGTACAGTAGTATCTGTTTAATGTGTACAGTAGTATCTGTTTAATGTGTACAGTAGTATCTGTTTAATGTGTACAGTAGTTTAATGTGTACAGTAGTATCTGTTTAATGTGTACAGTAGTATCTGTTTAATGTGTACAGTAGTATCTGTTTAATGTGTACAGTAGTATCTGTTTAACGTGTACAGTAGTATCTGTTTAATGTGTACAGTAGTATCTGTTTAATGTGTACAGTAGTATATGTTTAATGTGTACAGTAGTTAGTATCTGTTTAACGTGTACAGTAGTATCTGTTTAACGTGTACAGTAGTATCTGTTTAATGTGTACAGTAGTATCTGTTTAATGTGTACAGTAGTTAGTATCTGTTTAATGTGTACAGTAGTATCTGTTTAATGTGTACAGTAGTATCTGTTTAATGTGTACAGTAGTTAGTATCTGTTTAATGTGTACAGTAGTATCTGTTTAATGTGTACAGTAGTATCTGTTTAACGTGTACAGTAGTATCTGTTTAACGTGTACAGTAGTATCTGTTTAACGTGTACAGTAGTATCTGTTTAACGTGTACAGTAGTATCTGTTTAATGTGTACAGTAGTATCTGTTTAATGTGTACAGTAGTATATGTTTAATGTGTACAGTAGTATCTGTTTAATGTGTACAGTAGTTTAATGTGTACAGTAGTATCTGTTTAATGTGTACAGTAGTATCTGTTTAATGTGTACAGTAGTATCTGTTTAATGTGTACAGTAGTATCTGTTTAATGTGTACAGTAGTATCTGTTTAACGTGTACAGTAGTATCTGTTTAATGTGTACAGTAGTATCTGTTTAATGTGTACAGTAGTATATGTTTAATGTGTACAGTAGTATCTGTTTAACGTGTACAGTAGTATCTGTTTAATGTGTACAGTAGTATCTGTTTACCATGTACAGTAGTATCTGTTTAATGTGTACAGTAGTATCTGTTTAATGTGTACAGTAGTATCTGTTTAATGTGTACAGTAGTATCTGTTTAACGTGTACAGTAGTATCTGTTTAATGTGTACAGTAGTATCTGTTTAATGTGTACAGTAGTATATGTTTAATGTGTACAGTAGTATCTGTTTAACGTGTACAGTAGTATTTGTTTAACGTGTACAGTAGTTTAATGTGTACAGTAGTATCTGTTTAACGTGTACAGTAGTTTAATGTGTACAGTAGTATCTGTTTAATGTGTACAGTAGTATTTGTTTAACGTGTACAGTAGTTTAATGTGTACAGTAGTATCTGTTTAATGTGTACAGTAGTATCTGTTTAATGTGTACAGTAGTATCTGTTTAACATGTACAGTAGTATCTGTTTAATGTGTACAGTAGTTTAATGTGTACAGTAGTATCTGTTTAACGTGTACAGTAGTTTAATGTGTACAGTAGTATCTGTTTAATGTGTACAGTAGTATCTGTTTAATGTGTACAGTAGTATCTGTTTAATGTGTACAGTAGTATCTGTTTAACATGTACAGTAGTATCTGTTTAATGTGTACAGTAGTATCTGTTTAATGTGTACAGTAGTATCTGTTTAACGTGTACAGTAGTATCTGTTTAACGTGTACAGTAGTTTAATGTGTACAGTAGTATCTGTTTAATGTGTACAGTAGTATCTGTTTAATGTGTACAGTAGTTTAATGTGTACAGTAGTTTAATGTGTACAGTAGTATCTGTTTAATGTGTACAGTAGTATCTGTTTAATGTGTACAGTAGTTTAATGTGTACAGTAGTTTAATGTGTACAGTAGTTTAATGTGTACAGTAGTATCTGTTTAATGTGTACAGTAGTATCTGTTTAACACGTACAGTAGTATCTGTGTACAGTAGTATCCACAAATGTTTTATAGGATTGAGGTCAGGGCTTTGTGATGGCCATTCCAATACCTTGACTTTGTTGTCCTTAAGCCATTTTGCCACAACTTTGGAAGAATGCTTGTGGTCATTGTCCATTTGGAAAAACCATTTGCGACCAAGCTTTAACTTCCTGACTGATGTCTTGAGATGTTGCTTCAATATATCCACATAATTTTACTTCCTTATGTGCCATCTATTTTGTGAAGTGCACCAGTCCCTCCTGCAGCAAAGCACCCCCACGACATGATGCTGCCACCCCGTTCTTCACTGTTGGGATGGTGTTCTTCGGCTTGCAAGCCTCCCCCTTTTTCCTCCAAACATAACGATGGTCATTATGGCCAAACAGTTCTATTTTTGTTTCATCAGACAAGAGGACATTTCTCCAAAAAGTGCGATCTTTGTCCCCATGTGCAGTTGCAAACAGTAGTCTGGCTTTTTTATGGCGGTTTTGGAGCGGTGGCTACTTCCTTGCTGAGCGTCCTTTCAGGTTATGTCGACATAGGACTCGTTTTTCTGTGGATATAGATACTTTTGTACCTGTTTCTTCCAGCATCTTCACAAAGTCCTTTGCTGTTGTTCTGGGATTGATTTGCACTTTTCGCACCAAAGTACGTTCATCTTTAGGAGACAGAATGCGTCTCCTTCCTGAGCGGTATCACGGCTGCGTGGTCCCATGGTGTTTATACTTGCGTACTATTATTTGTACAGATAAATGTGGTACCTTCAGGCGTTTGGAAATTGCTCCCACGGATGAACCAGACTTGTGGAGGTCTAAAAAAAATTCTGATGTCTTGGCTGATTTCTTTTGATTTTCCCATGATGTCAAGCAAAGAGGCACTGCGTTTGAAGGTAGGCCTTGAAATACATCCACAGGTACACCTCCAATTGACTCAAATTAGGAAGCTTCAGAAGCTTCTAAAGCCATGACATAATTTTCTGGAATTTTCCAAGCTGTTTAAAGGCACAGTCAACTTAGTGTACGTAAACTTCTGACCCACTGGAATTATGATACAGTGAATTATAAGTGAAATAATCTGTCTGTAAACAATTGTTGGAACAATTACTTGTGTCATGCACAAAGTAGATGTCCTAACCGACTTCACAGAACTACAGTTTGTTAGCAAGACATTTGGGGAGTGGTTGAAAAATGAGTTGTAATAAGTTCAACCTAAGTGTATGCAAACTTCCGACATCAACTGTATATTTCCCCCCAAGCCGACACCACGACAACTCTCAATGAGCTACACTGGAGTTTGTGTAAACTGAAAACCACATATCCTGAGGCCGCACTTATTGTAACTAGGCATCTAATAAAGGAAATCTGAGGTAAACACTCCTGAAATTCAAACAACACATCTCCTGTGCTACACACGGGGAGAACACACATGACCATTGTTACTCTCCCTTTGGGGATGGCTACACTGCCCTCCCCCTCCCTATCTCTGGCAAATTAGATTACGCCTCCATGCTACTCCTCCCCGCCTATAGGCAGAAACTTAAACTAGAAGCACCTGTGGTAAGGACTGTCCAACGTTGGTCTGACCAAGTGGAATCTACGCTTCAAGATTGTTTTGTTCACGCGGACTGGGAAATGTTCCTGGTCGAATCAGTATACACTGACTCAGTGACTGGGTTTATAAGGAAGTGGATAGAGGATGTTGTTCCTACTGTGATGATTAGAACTTGTCCAAACCAGAAAATCGTGAATAGATGGCAGCATTCTAGCAAAACTGAAAGCGTGAACCACATCATTTAACCACGGCAAGGTGACTGGAAACATGGACGTGTACAAACAGACCAGCTACGACCTCCGTAAGGCAATCAAAGAGACAAAACAACAGTACAGTACAGGGACAAAGTGGAGTTGCAATTCAACGGCTCAGACACAATAAGCATGTGGCAGGGACTCCAGACAATCACGAATCATAAAGGGAAAGCCACATCGTGGACACTGACTCCTCACTGCCAAACAAGCTTGAACACCTTTTTCATCCGCTTCGAGGAAAACAACACAGAGCCGCCGACGTGGGCTCCCGTCGCTCACGAGGACCGTGTGCTCCCTATCTTCTTGGCCGACGTGATTAAGTCGTTCAAGCGTGTTAACCCTTGCAATGCTGCTGGACTGGTTGGAGTGTTTACGGACATTCAATCTCTCACTATCCCAGTCTGTTGTCCCCACTTGCTTCAAGATGTCCTTCATTGTTCTTGTACCCAAGAAGGCGAAGGTAACTGAACTAAATGGACAGGGTTAAAAGCTTCAAGTTCCTCGACCTGCACATCACTTAGGAACAGAAATGGTCACTCCACACCGACAGCGTGGTGAAGACAGCGCCTCTTCAAACCTATGAGGTTGAATAAATTTGTCTTGGACCCTAAGACACCATGAACTTCTATAGATGCACCGTCGAGAGCATTCTGTTGGGCTGCATCACCGCCCAATATAGCAACTGCACCGCCCTCAACCGCAGGGCTCTCCAGAGGGTGGTGCAGTCAGTCCAACGCATTACTGGGGGCGTACTGCCTGCCCTTCAGGACATCTACAACACCCATCATAGGAAGGCCAAGAAGATCATCAAAGATCTCAGCCACCCAAGCCACGGCCAGTTCACCCCACTACCCTCTAGAAGGCGGAGACAGAGAGACTGAAAAACAGCTTCTATCTCCAGCAGAGTATGTGAGCGGAGTGGAGCCAAGAGTGAAATGCATTCCATGTGACTACCCCATGAAGCTGTTTGAGAGAATGCACAGAGGATGCAAAGCTGTCGTCAAGGCAAAGGGTGGCTACTTTGAAGAATCTCAACTCTAAAATATATTTAGATTTGTTTATACACACATTTTTGGTTACGACATGATTCCATATGTGCTATTTCATAGTTTTGATGTCTTCACTATTATTCTACCATGTAGAAAATAGTGAAAACCCTTGAATGAGTAGGTGTGTCCAAACTTTTGACTGGTACTGTATAACCACTGCTGTACCATTTCCATTCATATACTGTCCATACTGTCTATACACACCGTATATATATAATAAGAATAATTTTGCACGCCCAATTTTTCAGTTTTTGATTTGTTAAAAAAGTTTGAAATATCCAATAAATGTCGTTCCACTTCATGATTGTGTCCCACTTGTTGTTGATTCTTCACAAAAAAATACAGTTTTATATCTTTATGTTTGAAGCCTGAAATGTGGCAAAAGGTTGCAAAGTTCAAGGGGGCCGAATACTTTCGCAAGGCACTGTATATATACATATGTATATGTATCTACAGTGCATTCGGAAAGTATTCAGGCCCCTTGGCATTTTCCCAATTTTTTTTACGTTACAGCCTTATTCTAAAATTGATTAAATCATTTTTTTCCCCGTCATCAATCTGCACAGCTTTTTTCAGGTCTCTACAGAGATGTTCGATCGGATTCAAGTCCGGGCTCTGGCGGGGCCACTCAAGGACATTCACAGACCTGTCCCAAAGCCACTCATGTGTTGTCTAGGCTGTGTGCTTCGGGTCGTTGTCCTGATGGATGGTTAAACTCCTGGGATACTCCTTCCATTTCAATATTATCGCTTGCACAGTGCTCCTTGGGATGTTTAAAGCTTGGGAAATCTTTTTGTATCCAAATCCGGCTTTAAACTTCTTCACAACAGTATCTCGGACCTGCCTGGTGTGTTCCTTGTTCTTCATGATGCTCTCTGCGCTTTTAACGGACCTCTGAGACTATCACAGTGCAGGTGCATTTATACGGAGACTTGATTACACACAGGAGGATTGTATTTATCATCATTAGTCATTTAGGTCAACATTGGATCATTCAGAGAACCTCACTGAACTTCTGGAGAGAGTTTGCTGCACTGAAAGTAAAGGGGCTGAATAATTTTGCACGCCCAATTTTTCAGTTTTTGATTTGTTAAAAAAGTTTGAAATATCCAATAAATGTCGTTCCACTTCATGATTGTGTCCCACTTGTTGTTGATTCTTCACAAAAAAATAAAGTTTTATATCTTTATGTTTGAAGCCTGAAATGTGGCAAAAGGTCGCAAAGTTCAAGGGGGCCGAATACTTTCGCAAGGCACTGTAAATAAGGTATTTCTGTTATTTATTTTTTAAACATTTGCCATTATGGGGTATCGTGTTTAGATTGCTGAGGAAACAAAAATATTGAATCGAATAAGGATGTAGAATAAGGATGTAGAATAAGGATGTAACGTAACAAAATGTGGAAAAATTCAAGCGGTCTGATACTTTTCCGAAGGCACTGTTTTTATTCCAAAAAAAATAAAAAAATGGGGGTGGGGCTAACTGCATTTCTAGATATTACTGCACTGTGTTGGAGCTGGAAACATGCACCTGTTCTAATGGTCTGTCTGTACTTCCTGGTTACAGGTAGCAGTCTACATTCCCCACCTGGCCAAGTTCAGTCCTGATCTCTGGGGTGTGTCTCTGTGTACTGTAGATGGACAGAGGTATGTACAACAGTCCTGATCTCTGGGGGTGTGTCTCTATGTTCTGTAGATGGACAGAGGATGTCTGGCAGATTAAAAGTGATTTTAAAACATAACTGAATGTGAAATAGTTACTTATGCTGACAACTAGGCCTTCTCCCCCTTTCTTCTTTCTTCCCTGGGTTCTCTTCCTATCTCTTCCCCTGTTTTCCTCTCTCCTCCTGTCCTCTCTTTTTTCCTGTCTCCCCCCCCATCTTCTCCTTTCCCTTTCTCTCCCTGTCTCCTCCCTGTCTCCTGCCTCCAGACACTCAGTAGGAGAAAGCAAGCAGCCCTTCTGCCTCCAGTCGTGTGTGAAGCCTCTGGAGTATGCTGTGGCCATCCACGAGGCTGGGACAGAGAAGGTACACCGCTATGTGGGGATGGAGCCCAGCGGACTCAAGTTCAACAAGCTCTACCTGGATGAGGAAGGTGGGTATAAAGGGGAACCCTTGCTATATTGTAGGGGTGTTAGTTAGTTTGGCGGAATAATACGATTTGATTTCAGTAGAAGTTAAGGCCACGTGAGTTCAAAGTGACAAGATAGTTCTTCCACTTTCTACCAAGTGGATGTGATATCGTCTGTCTTAAGACTTGTCGCTCAAAATTCCACTTCTATGAATATACTGTGTTAAATCTGTTTTAACCCTGATATTTGTGTGCCTAGACAAACCCCACAACCCCATGGTGAATGCTGGAGCCATTGTCATCAGCTCTCTTATCAAGGTAACTAGGCAGACGGCCTACAGACCACACGTATACATGCCAAGAGTGTATCCTGCCTGACTGAATCTTCCCCTAAAACATCCCACCCTCAATGATGTGTCAACGATATACGTCACTGTCAGTGGTTTCTGAATCCACGTGGTTGAAACCAGTTCAATGTTTGACATGTAAAACAAATACAAACACAGAACTAAGATCCAGGTTGCCTGCCAACCTTGGACCCAACACTGACCTAATTTGGCTTTGTCCCTGACACATGCTTGTCTGCTCGTCGTCTTTTCTATTGGTCCCATTGTGTAACGTTCAATCTGAGTCAAACAGTATTTGAACCCGGGTATATCTGGCATGGCTGTACATAGTAGTCACATAGTACAATAGTGTAGTCTGTAGTGTCGTCAGTAGTGTCATCAGTAGTGTAGTCAGTAGTGTCATCAGTAGTGTAGCCAGTAGTGTAGTCAGTAGTGCCGCTAGTAGTGTAGTCAGTAGTGTAGTCAGTAGTGTCGCCAGTAGTGTCGCCAGTAGTGTAGTCAGTAGTGTCATCAGTAGTGTCGTCAGCAGGGTAGTCAGTAGCGTTGTCAGTAGTGTCGTCAGCAGGGTAGTCAGCAGGGTAGTCAATAGTGTCGTCAGTAGTGTCGTCAGCAGGGTAGTCAGTAGTGTCGTCAGTAGTGTCGTCTGTAGTGTCGTCAGCAGTGTCATCAGTAGTGTAGTCAGTAGTGTCGTCAGTAGTGTCGTTAGTAGTGTAGTCAGCAGGGTAGTCAGTAGTGTCGTCAGCAGTGTCGTCAGTAGTCAGTAGTGTTGTCAGTAGTGTTGCGTGTTCTTAACTCTTTGAACCTGGTTGAATCGTGCTGGGGTACTCTTCTCTCATCCTCACACCACGCTGGGGTACTTTCCTCTCATCCTCACACCATGCTGGGGGACTCTCCTCTCATCCTCACACCACGCTGGTGTACTCTCCTCTCATCCTCACACCATGCTGGGGTACTCTCCTCTCACCCTCACACCATGCTGGGGTACTCTCCTCTCATCCTCACACCATGCTGGGGTACTCTCCTCTCATCAACACACCATGCTGGGGTACTCTCCTCTCATCCACACACCACGCTGGGGGACTCTCCTCTCATCCTCACACCATGCTGGGGTACTCTCCTCTCACCCTCACACCATGCTGGGGTACTCTCCTCTCATCCTCACACCATGCTGGGGTACTCTCCTCTCATCCTCACACCATGCTGGGGTACTCTCCTCTCAACCACACACCATGCTGGGGTACTCTCCTCTCATCAACACACCATGCTGGGGTACTCTCCTCTCATCCACACACATTGCTGGGGGACTCTCCTCTCATCCTCACACCATGCTGGGGGACTCTCCTCCCATCCTCACACCATGCTGGGGTACTCTCCTCTCATCCTCACACATTGCTGGGGGACTCTCCTCTCATCCTCACACATTGCTGGGGGACTCTCCTCTCATCCTCACACCATGCTGGGGGACTCTCCTCTCATCCTCACACATTGCTGGGGGACTCTCCTCTCATCCTCACACCATGCTGGGGGACTCTCCTCTCATCCTCACACCATGCTGGGGGACTCTCCTCTCATCCACACACATTGCTGGGGGACTCTCCTCTCATCCTCACACCATGCTGGGGTACTCTCCTCTCATCCTCACACCATGCTGGGTACTCTCCTCTCATCCTCACACCATGCTGGGGGAGGGAGCCTGAGATGGGTGGGAGCATCAGTTTAGACAATTAATGTGGGTCGTTGGAGAGGTGTGTGTGTGTGTGTGTCGCTATCTCCGGCAGACAGAGAGAAAGGCAGATAGACAGCAGACAAGGTTAACTGATAGGATGTATTATATATAAAGACGGACGGGACTCCAAGTTGAAGTTAGATAAAGAAGACGGAGATAACCTGAAGACGGAGATAACCTGAAGACGGAGATAACCTGAAGACGGAGATAACCTGAAGACGGAGATAACCTGAAGACGGAGATAACCTGAAGACGGAGATAACCTGAAGACGGAGATAACCTGAAGACGGAGATAACCTGAAGAGACAGAGATAACCTGAAGAGACAGAGATAACCTGAAGGAATAACAGCAGGGTTTAAGTCTGGATTTCTGCTTACCTGTTCAGAGTTCATCTTCAATTTAATCGATATACTGAAATTAAAATGTTACTGTGTAATACATCTTTGTGAAGTAAACTATCTTATTCATGCCCCAATACAGGAAATGCATTGACATATGAGATTTGGGGTCACTTGGGCCATCACTGCAATCATATTGAATTTGTATACAGTAAAACAATGTTATTTCACAAGCAAATCCACCCTATCAGTGCTTGATCAGTGATATATAATGTACTTGTACTTGTTTCAGACCAGGTGCTGTTGATTTGGAACAGGTGTACTGTTGAAAGTGTCTGTAAACTGCTGAGACTTCATGAAAATCGTTAACACTATTTTTACAAGCTGCTATATATTGTACACACTGCGATGACTGCTTTCTTTTGTCACCTTGTACAATATTAGTAGGGACATCATTAATAACACTATAGTAAAAATGTACAGCCTCCTGTGTCCTAAAGTCCTGGTTATCGGGACATCATTAATAATACTATAGTAAAGTTTACAGCCTCCTGTGTCCTAAAGTCCTGGTTATTGGGACATCATTAATAATACTACAGTAAAGTTTACAGCCTCCTGTGTCCTAAAGTCATGGTTATTGGGACATCATTAATAATACTATAGTAAAGTTTACAGCCTCCTGTGTCCTAAAGTCCTGGTTATTGGGACATCATTAATAATACTACAGTAAAGTTTACAGCCTCCTGTGTCCTAAAGTCCTGGTTATTCGGACATCATTAATAATACTATAATAAAAATGTACAGCCTCCTGTGTCCTAAAGTCCTGGTTATTGGGACATCATTAATAATACTATAGTAAAATTTACAGCCTCCTGTGTCCTAAAGTCCTGGTTATTGGGGCATCATTAATAATACTATAATAAAAATGTACAGCCTCCTGTGTCCTAAAGTCCTGGTTATTGGGACATCATTAATAATATCAAATCAAATGTATTTATATAGCCCTTCTTACATCAGCTGATATATCAAAGTGCTGTACAGAAACCCAGCCTAAAACCCCAAGCAATGCAGGTGTAGAAGCACGGTGGCTAGGATAAACTCTCTAGAAAGGCCAAAACCTAGGAAGAAACCCTGAGAGGAACCAGTTCTCTTCTGGCTGTGCCGGGTGGAGATTATAACAGAACATGGCCAAGATGTTCAAATGTTCATAAATGACCAGCGTAGTCAAATAATAATAATCACAGTAGTTGTCGAGGGTGCAAGAAGTCAGCACCTCAGGAGTAAATGTCAGTTGGCTTTTCATATCTGATCATTGAGAGTATCTCTACCACTCCTGCTTTCTCTAGAGAGTTAAAAACAACAGGTCTGGGACAGGTAGCACGTCCAGTGAACAGGTCAGGATTCCATAGCTGCAGGAAGAAGAGTTGAAACTGGAGCAGCAGCACGGCCAGGTGGACTGGGGACAGCAAGGAGTCATCATGCCAGGTAGTCCTGGTGCATGGTCCTAGGGCTCAGGCCTCCGAGAGAGAGAAAGAAAGAAAGATAGAATTAGAGAGAGCATTTTTCAAATTCACACAGGACACCGGATAAGACAGGAGAAATACTCCAGATATAACAAACTGACCCTAGCCCCCCGACACAAACTACTGCAGCATAAGGAGGCTGAGATAGGAGGGGTCAGGAGACAGTGTGGCCCCATCCGATGACACCCCCGGACAGGGCCAAACAGGCAGGATATAACCCCACCCATTTTGCCAAAGCACAGCCCCCACACCACTAGAGGGATATCTTCAACCACCAACTTACCATCCTGAGACAAGGCCGAGTATAGCCCACAAAGATCTCCGCCACGGCACAACACAAGGGGGGCGCTAACCCAGACAGGAAGATCACGTCAGCACCCCTCCTAGGGACGGTTCGTTGCTCCAGAGCCTTTTTGTTCACCATCACACTCCTGGGCCAGACTACACTCAATCATATGACCCACTGAAGAGATGAGTCTTCAGTAAAGACTTAAAGGTTGAGACCGAGTCTGCGTCTCTCACATGGGTATGCAGACCATTCCATAAAAATGGAGCTCTATAGGAGAAAGCCCTGCCTCCAGCTGTTTGCTTAGAAATTCTAGGGACAATTAGGAGGCCTGCTTCTTGTGAGCGTAGCGTACGTGTAGGTATGTAGGACAGGACCAAATCAGAGAGATAGGTAGGAGCAAGCCCATGTAATGCTTTGTAGGTTAGCAGTAAAACCTTGAAATCAGCCCTGGTCTTAACAGGAAGCCAGTGTAGGGAGGCTAGCACTGGAGTAATATGATCACATTTTTTGGTTCTAGTCAGTATTCTAGCAGCCGTATTTAGCACTAACTGAAGTTTATTTAGTGTTTTATCCGGGTAGCCGAAAAGTAGAGCATTGCAGTAGTCTAACCTAGAAGTAACAAAAGCATGGATTCATTTTTCAGCATAATATTTGGACAGAAAGTTTCTGATTTTTCCAATGTTACGTAGATGGAAAAAAGATGTCCTTGAAACAGTCTTGATATGTTCGTCAAAAGAGAGATCAGGGTCCAGAGTAACGTCGAGGTCCTTCACAGTTTTATTTGAGACGACTGTACAACCATCAAGATTAATTGTCAGATTCAACAGAAGATCTCTTTGTTTCTTGGGACCTAGAACAAGCATCTCTGTTTTGTCCGAGTTTAAAAGTAGAACGTTTGCTGCCATCCACTTCCTTATGTTTGAAACACAGGCTTCTAGCGAGAGCAATTTTGGGGCTTCACCATGTTTCATTGAAATGTACAGCCGCGTGTCATCTGCATAGCAGTGAAAGTTAACATTATGTTTTCGAATGACATCCCCAAGAGGTAAAATATATAGTGAAAACAATAGTGGTCCTAAAACGGAACCTTGAGGAACATCTAAATTAACAGTTGATTTGTCAGAGGACAAACCATTCACAGAGACAAATTGATATCTTTCCGACAGATAAGATCTAAACCAGGCCAGAACGTGTCCGTGTAGACCAATTTGGGTTTCCAATCTCTCAAAAAGAAGGTGGTGATCGATGGTATCAAAAGCAGCACTAAGGTCTAGGAGCACGAGGACAGATGCAGAGCCTAATACTGTAGTAAAATGTTCAGCCTCCTGTAATTTTAAAGTCCTTAAGAAGACTGCTACCCTGTGGTTGACTTAGCTAAAGGCCTTTTAATGTGAATGTCTTCCACGTTGCTTTTACGCTACATGAATGTTGTTTATGTCTGTTCTTCCCCCTTCTCTGTGTCACTAGCCTGGCTCGAACAAGGCAGAGAAGTTTGACTATGTAAGTACTATACTGTACATATCATTCATGTCATTCCGTACATCTCACCTGACATTGACACATACACAATAGCGTTTAGTAGAACACACAATACAATCTTGACACAATACCACGCCACCCCACCCCACGCCACGCCAGCATTTCTCTTGTCTTTACCACGGGAGAATAACTAAATATCAGTCATCTTTTGTCCTCAGGTGATGGATTTCATCAAGAAGATGGCTGGTCAAGAGTACGTGGGGTTCAGCAATGCCACGTGAGTTTTTTTTGCTAATGTCTTAATTTGCTGCCAGAAAAAAATTAATAAATTCTAAAACAGTTTCTCTTCGTTGCATTATTGATGTGATGTTGTCATGGACTCTGTTTTTTTTGGTCTCTTGTGTCTCTCAGGTTCCAGTCTGAAAAAGAAACAGGCGACAGAAATTTTGCAATTGGATATTACCTCAAAGAGAAGAAGGTCAGTAAAGGTAGAGAGTGTGGAACTTGTTTTAATAGCTTTGAATGAAAATAAAAAACCAAAAGGGAACATGTACAGTGCATTTGGAAAGTATTCAGACCCCTTGACTTTTTCCACATTTCGTTACTGTAATGGAGTGAGAGGGTGGGTGTGTGAAGGCCGGTATCATCCTGTTCGTTGAATACATCAGCCTAATTACACACATCTGAATCTAATTAGCTTGGAGCTTGGTCAGTGGTTTATTAACCTGGCTTTGGCACATATACTCCGCGATACGGCGCGCCTAAGAACAGCTTTTTGCCGCCATATACCACACCCATCAGGCCTTATTGCCATTATAAACTGGTTTCCATCTGCAGTGTTTTCCACCGTGGGGCAGAAATTATGTTACCAACTGGTTTCCATCTGCAGTGTTTTCCACCTTGGGGCAGAAATTATGTTACCAACTGGTTTCCATCTGCAGTGTTTTCCACCTTGGGGCAGAAATTATATTATAAACTGGTTTCCATCTGCAGTGTTTTCCTCGTGGGGCAGAAATGATATTATAAACTGGTTTCCATCTGCAGTGTTTTCCTCGTGGGGCAGAAATGATATTATAAACTGGTTTCCATCTGCAGTGTTTTCCTCGTGGGGCAGAAATGATTGATGCACTGGACTTCTACTTCCAGGTAAACGATACATCCTCAAGATAGTACTTATAATGTGATGCTGTGATACTGTGATGCTGTGATACTGTGATGCTGTGATACTGTGATGCTGTGATAATGTGATACTGTGATACTGTGATGCTGTGTATATGTTGAATATTTCTACAAATTTATCATGATGATTTATTACTGGAAAATGTCATAGCCTCTATGTCACACCTCAATGTCACACCTCTATACAGTATGTATGAGGAGTCACAGACACTGAGTCATAGACACTGAGTCACAGATACCGAATCACAGACACTGAGTCACGGGCAGTGAGTCACAGACACTGAGTCACAGACACTGGGTCACAGTCACTGAGTCACAGATACCGAATCACAGACACTGAATCACGGGCAGTGAGTCACGGACACCGAGTCACAGACACTGTAGACACAGACACTGAGTCACAGATACCGAATCACAGACACTGAATCACGGGCAGTGAGTCACGGGCACTGAGTCACGGACACCGAGTCACAGACACTGTAGACACAGACACCGAGTCACAGACACTGTAGACACTCTCTCGATGTTTGAGTAAATAAATTATTTCCTTTCAGCTGTGTTCCATAGAGGTGACCTGTGAGTCTGGGAGTGTCATGGCCGCCACGTTGGCCCATGGGGGCATCTGCCCAATCACAGGCGAGCGGGTGCTGAGTGCCGAGGCCGTACGGAATACCCTGAGTCTCATGCACTCCTGCGGCATGTACGACTTCTCTGGGCAGATGGCCTTCCATGTAAGTCAAACTGTAGTCATATAGTAGTTATACAGTAGTCATATAGTAGTTACACAGTAGTTATATTGTAGTTATACAGTAGTTATATAGTAGTTATACAGTAGTCATATAGTAATTATATAGTAGTTATATAGTAGTTACACAGTAGTTATATAGTAGTTATACAGTAGTCATATAGTAGTTACACAGTAGTTATATTGTAGTTATACAGTAGTTATATAGTAGTTATATAGTAGTTATACAGTAGTCATATAGTAATTATATAGTAGTTATATAGTAGTTACACAGTAGTTATATAGTAGTTATACAGTAGTCATATAGTAGTTACACAGTAGTTATATTGTAGTTATACAGTAGTTATATAGTAGTTATATAGTAGTTATACAGTAGTCATATAGTAATTATATAGTAGTTATATAGTAGTTACACAGTAGTTATATAGTAGTTATACAGTAGTCATATAGTAGTTACACAGTAGTTATATTGTAGTTATACAGTAGTTATATAGTAGTTATATAGTAGTTATACAGTAGTCATATAGTAATTATATAGTAGTTATATAGTAGTTACACAGTAGTTATATAGTAGTTATACAGTAGTCATATAGTAGTTATACAGTAGTCATATAGTAGTTACACAGTAGTTATATTGTAGTTATACAGTAGTTATATAGTAGTTATATAGTAGTTATACAGTAGTCATATAGTAATTATATAGTAGTTATATAGTAGTTACACAGTAGTTATATAGTAGTTATACAGTAGTTATACAGTAGTTATATAGTAGTTATACAGTAGTCATATAGTAATTGTACAGTAGTTATATAGTAGTTATATAGAAGTTATACAGTAGTTATATGGTAGTTATACAGTAGTTATATAGTAGTTATACAGTAGTTATAGAGTAGTTATATAGTAGTTATATAGTAGTTATACAGTAGTTATATAGTAGTTATACAGGAGGCATATAGTAGTTATATAGTAGTTATACAGTAGGCATATAGTAGTTATATAGTAGTTATACAGTAGTTATATAGTAGTTATACAGTAGTTATACAGTAGGCATATAGTAGTTATATAGTAGTTATACAGTATTTATATAGTAGTTATACAGTAGTTATATAGTAGTTATACAGTATAGTCTTGGTAACGTATAGCCTTGATAACGTATAGTCTTGGTAACGTATAGTCTTGGTAGCGTATAGTTTTGGTAACATTTTGGGAACGTATAGTTTTGGTAACGTATAGTCTTGGTAACGTATAGTCTTAGTAACGTATAGTTTTGGTAACGTATAGTCTTAGTAACGTATAGTCTTGGTAACGTATAGTCTTAGTAACGTATAGTCTTGGTAACGTATAGTCTTGGTAACGTATAGTCTTGGTAACGTATAGTCTTAGTAACGTATAGTTTTGGTAACGTATAGTCTTGGTAATGTATAGTCTTGGTAGCGTATAGTCTTAGTAACGTATTGTTTTGGTAACGTATAGTCTTGGTAACGTATAGTCTTAGTAACGTATGGTTTTGGTAACGTATAGTCTTGGTAACGTATAGTCTAGGTAACATATAGTTTTGGTAACGTATAGTCTTAGTAACGTATAGTCTTGGTAACGTATAGTCTTAGTAACGTATAGTTTTGGTAACGTATAGTCTTAGTAACGTATAGTTTTGGTAATGTATAGTCTTGGTAACGTATATTCTAGGTAACATATAGTTTTGGTAACGTATAGTCTTAGTAACGTATAGTTTTGGTAACGTATAGTCTTAGTAACGTATAGTTTTGGTAACGTATAGTCTTAGTAACGTATAGTTTTGGTAACGTATAGTCTTAGTAACGTATAGTTTTGGTAACGTATAGTCTTAGTAACGTATAGTCTTGGTAACGTATAGTCTTAGTAACGTATAGTTTTGGTAACGTATAGTCTTGGTAACGTATAGTCTTGGTAACGTATAGTCTTAGTAACGTATAGTTTTGGTAACGTATAGTTTTGGTAACGTATAGTCTTGGTAACGTATAGTCTTGGTAACGTATTGTTTTGGTAACGTATAGTCTTAGTAACGTATAGTCTTAGTAACGTATAGTTTTGGTAACGTATAGTCTTGGTAACGTATAGTCTTGGTAACGTATAGTCTTGGTAACGTAAACCTTTTAAACATGTATTGGTCAAATTAAGGCCACTTAAAAAAAAAAAAAAACATTTTTTGTTGGAGGCTTAAACTGACATGTTTTATCATAACTATGTATGGTCCCTGTATGGTTTTTTCTCAGGTGGGCTTGCCTGCAAAGTCTGGGGTGTCTGGAGCGGTTCTGTTGGTTGTCCCTAACGTCATGGGAGTGATGTGTTGGTCACCTCCTTTAGACAAGGTTGGAAACAGTGTCCGAGGAATACACTTCTGCCAGGTAACGTTACTAGCTTTATTTCCAGGTGTTATAAATAATATCTCCCTATGTACAGGTTATGAATGTGTTATAAAGTCTGTATGTAGGTACCCTTCAATAGTGTTACCACGTACATAATGTTTCTGCCTCTCGATGTTGTACCGGAGACTGAACTGTCTTTTTGACATGCTCTGGTTTTTCAGGAGCTGGTGTCTTCGTTTAACTTCCACAACTATGACAACCTGAGACACTTTGTCAAGAAGCAGGACCCTCGAAGGCAGGACGGGGACGATAGGGTAAGGGATTTTGGGACTTAAGAGAGTTATAAGGTAAACATAACAACAATTTATCATATTTGCTAAAACATAAAGTGAGGTTTAAGTTTGCTTTTGTTATGATGTGTCCTATGAATTGTTATGTAGCTGTGTCCTATGAATGGTTATGTAGCTGTGTCCTATGAATGGTTATGTAGCTGTGTCCTATGAATGGTTATGTTTCTGTGTCCTATGAATGGTTATGTAGCTGTGTCCTTTGAATGGTTATGTAGCTGTGTCCTATGAATGGTTATGTAGCTGTGTCCTATGAACGGTTATGTAGCTGTGTCTTATGAATGGTTATGTAGCTGTCTCCTATGAACGGTTATCAATCAATCAATCAATCAATCAAATTTATTTTATATAGCCCTTCGTACATCAGCTGATATCTCAAAGTGCTGTACAGAAACCCAGCCTAAAACCCCAAACAGCAAGCAATGCAGGTGAAGAAGCACGGTGGCTAGGAAAAACTCCCTAGAAAGGCCAAAACCTAGGAAGAAACCTAGAGAGGAACCAGGCTATGTGGGGTGGCCAGTCCTCTTCTGGCTGTGCCGGGTGGAGATTATAACAAAACATGGTCAAGATGTTCAAATGTTCATAAATGATCAGCATGGTCGAATAATAATAAGGCAGAATAGTTGAAACTGGAGCAGCAGCACAGTCAGGTGGACTGGGGACAGCAAGGAGTCATCATGTCATGTATTCCTGGGGCATGGTCCTAGGGCTCAGGTCCTCCGAGAGAGAGAAAGAAAGAGAGAATTAGAGAGAGCATATGTGGGATGGCCAGTCCTCTTCTGGCTGTGCCGGGTGGAGATTATAACAGAACATGGCCAAGATGTTCAAATGTTCATAAATGATCAGCATGGTCGAATAATAATAAGGCAGAACAGTTGAAACTGGAGCAGCAGCACAGCCAGGTGGACTGGGGACAGCAAGGAGTCATCATGTCAGGTAGTCCTGGGGCATGGTCCTAGGGCTCAGGTCCTCCGAGAGAGAGAAAGAGAGAAGGAGAGAATTAGAGAACGCACACTTAGATTCACACAGGACACCGAATAGGACAGGAGAAGTACTCCAGATATAACAAACTGACCCTAGCCCCCCGACACATAAACTACTGCAGCATAAATACTGGAGGCTGAGACAGGAGGGGTCAGGAGACACTGTGGCCCACTCCGAGGACACCCCCGGACAGGGCCAAACAGGAAGGATATAACCCCACCCACTTTGCCAAAGCACAGCCCCCACACCACTAGAGGGATATCTTCAACCACCAACTTACCATCCTGAGACAAGGCTGAGTATAGCCCACAAAGACCTCCGCCACGGCACAACTTAAGGGGGGGGGGGGGGGGGGGCCAACCCAGACAGGATGACCACATCAGTGACTCAACCCACTCAGGTGACGCACCTCCTCCAGGGACGGCATGAGAGAGCCCCAGTATGTAGCTGTGTCCTATGAACGGTTATGTAGCTGTGTCCTATGAATGGTTATGTAGCTGTGTCCTATGAATGGTTATGTAGCTGTGTCCTATGAATGGTTATGTAGCTGTGTCCTATGAACGGTTATGTAGCTGTGTCCTATGAACGGTTATGTAGCTGTGTCCTATGAACGGTTATGTAGCTGTGTCCTATGAATGGTTATGTAGCTGTGTCCTATGAACAGTTATGTAGCTGTGTGCCGGTGTCCCATCCAGTCTTAAGTTGTATTTATCTCTGCTATATCTGTAGAACAAGTCTGTGGTGAACTTGATGTTTGCGGCCTACAGTGGAGACGTGTCAGCCCTCAGAAGGTAAAATAACCATCATCTAGGAGGCTATATGTAGAGACCAACCTGGTTATTAAATTAATGCAAAGTAATTGTATTGTTCGTTTTACTTCTCGTCACCTGCTGTAGATGGCACTCTCTCCTCGCGAGCAGTCCTTCACAGTAAACCTCTTGGAAATGAGGAATGTTATGTAGAATATCACTGGTCTCCTATCCTGTCCTCTCAGGTTTGCTCTGTCCTCGATGGACATGGAGCTGAAAGACTATGACTCTAGGACAGCTCTACACGTGGCTGCAGCAGAAGGTGAGCTACAATCCATTGGTGGCTCCTAGTTGATGTTATGTCTTATAATGCATCATAGTGATGTTACAGCTACCTAGTTGTTATGTCAGCTTCTAGCAAGTGTTATAATGCACTAGAAGTGTATCATAAGGCATTGCGTGTGTGTTACCCCTGTTTTGTCCTCAGGTCATGTAGAAGTGGTACGGTTCCTAACAGACACCTGCAAAGTGAACCCCTTTGTGAAAGATAGGTACTGTAGCATTCATTCCTCCACTCCTCTGTTCATTCATCCATCCCTCCGTTCATTCATCCACCCCTCTGTTCATTCATCCACCCCTCCGTTCATTCATCCACCCCTCTATTCTTCCACCCCTCCATTCATTCATCCACCTATATCGGTCTCTGTTGACTTAGCCTCCAACCTACAGTAACAACACCCCTTAGCTGCTCTGCTATCTAGACTCACTGTATATCCTCATGCCTTATTTCTCCATCTCATTCTGTCCTCTGTGGCTGTCGTTTTTACTGAAAAGGTTAGTGCGTGGAGTAACATATGACATTGTTCTGACTCATCTTTACTACCTCCCTCCAGGTGGAGCAGCATTCCCCTGGACGATGCCCTGCAGTTTGGCCACGGTGCCGTGGTGAAGGTCTTACAGGAGTACCAGGTGGCTTGCCAGGAACAGGACAGACTACCAGTGGCTGATATCATCCCCATCCCCCCTAAACTAGAGACTGTAGAAGGCATGGTGTGATCAGGGGGGGGGACGTTGGGATCAGGCTCTACCATTAGAAGAGCTGATCTACCATCAGTTTTGCCGCAATGAAACAGATAATTATAGACATTGAGGACCTGATCCTAGATCAGCACTCCTACTTGATAAATCATTAGGCCCCAAACGGAAGAAAACCTACTGAAACACGGAGGGACTTCAAGTCCAATAACAAACACTCATTTTAGTTTTCAGTTGCAAATGGTAGTGTCCGAAGTGGCACTCTATTTTATATAGGCCTTTAGTGCATTCGTTTTGGTTAGTAGTGTGTATAAGGAATGGGGATGCCATTAGGGACACAACCCTCAACACGCTTAGAAAAGGGTATCTAGAACCTAAAAGGGTTCATCGGATGTCCCTATTGGAGAACCCTTTGAAGAACCCTTTTTGGTTCCAGGTAGAACTCTTTTGGGGTTCCATGTAGAACCCTTTTCCACTGAGTGTTCTACATGGCACCCAAAAGGGTTCTTCTACTTGGAACCAAACATTTTTAAACCTGGAACCAAAAAGAACCCTTTTGGAACCTTTTTTTCCCCCTAAGAGTTTATTGTTACTCCATCCCCCAGGACTTGTCTCTCTGACGTCCCTGGGTGTGTCCCAATAATATCTACTTTCTCCTGAAGTGTACACTTGTTCACTACTTCCCACAAATCTAAAAGCATTGGATTGGTGGAGGCGTGGGCTAGTGGGTGTTTCCACCTTATTTCTTATACCAGTCAGTGTTCTTCAAATCAGTGAAATGCACGCTTTGGGAGGAAGGAGAGATCTTTGGGACAGACTCCCTATCTTGTATGCAATATTTACTCCTCTCCTAGGCTGGATTTATATACAGGAGGACACCTGAGAGTGAGGCTGGACATGTACAGGAGACCTGTGAGTGAGTGTTGGAGAAGTTCAACATCGTGAGCGGGACGTTCAGTGTTCTATGACGAAATATTTGTCGACATTCTATTTTTCCTGACTAAAACTATGCCTATAACGAGACGAGGTGCCCTCGAAAATATAACTATGACAAATGTTTTTCTTCGTTTGAGTTGATGGAAATGTAACGAGATTTGACGTGACGCCCCTTTCTAATCTGTTTTGTCCAATCAGAAGCATGCATACCTTGGCAGAATATTTAATTAAATTCTCTTATTGGCTGATAACACCGGTCATGCGCCCGGGCTACTTGAGTTTATAGCCCTACCAGTCTTTCCAACACACACAGCTCCCAGGCGGTCGCTTCAATCGTCTATTTGTTTAACTGCTGCTCAGATAACTTCTAAATTGTAACTAACCTCTATTCTGTTAAGAAACAATCATGTTCATATTGGATATTTTTGACGTTGATCACATCCGAAGCTATACGTTGCCATTTGCGCTGCTATTCATTAGTGTTGCCGCTCTCACGGTACGCAAATAAAAGTCGCAGTGGCTTTTTTTCCGATTGGAAATACTACTGCTATTTACTGAATATCAGGAATACAGCAATAATTCTGTCTTCGTTGGAAAGCTCTGATTCTCCCCCTTTTTCAATCGAGTCACTGTTATTAAACCCCCTCTGGCGGTTATGATGGGTAGAAAACCACAGCTGTTAATTGGTTAACCTGTATCCAATCACGGCTATTGTTACTTCCACAATAGCAATTTTGCCAGCTACGTTATAGGAGGGTATACACACTATACTAGTAAGCCTAGTTGGACAAGGCTGAATAAGCACACGATCAAAGTTAGGGAGAAGACTAAAAATGTGTTATTTAGTGGAAAATGCATTGATTAAAATATCACTAAAACTACACAACAATTATCCAGTTTTAGTCGACTGATAGTTTCTAAAAGGATGAAATGGCTCAAATTTGACAAAAAAAAAAAAATAGCTGACAAAATGAATACTGCTGGTTACCAGTCTGTGTGCCATCAAGGCATAACACGTTTGGCACGACCAGGAGTGGACATGATAGCACACACACATCTGGGACCAGACTACATATAAAGAGGCGAGTTGCCTTGGTAGTGTTTTTTAGCGAGGGGGACTTTTTGCCAATTAACACACAGCTGGTCTGTCAAGAAACAGCTTTGTCGTTCTCGTCTGTGCACTTGGTGTTTACGTGTATGCTGCATCAGAGAGCACCGTTGGCTTTGCGGTTTACCAGTGAAGATTAGCATTAGCTGATACATGAGGTTGTGCTACAAGGGCGCAACAGACAGACACTTCTAAGACCCAGTAATGATGACGGGGTTCAGATATCATGGTGTCTGTTGTTTCAGTAATGATAAGATGGGTTCAGATATCATGGTGTCTATTGTTTCAGTAATAATGACGGGGTTCAGATATCATGGTGTCTATTGTTTCAGTCATCATCGTGCTTCTACACCTGCATTGCTTGCTGTTTGGGGTTTTAAGGCTGGGTTTCTGTACAGCACTTTGAGATATCAGCTGATGTATGAAGGGCTATATAAATACATTTGATTTGATGTCTTTGGCCTCATTTGAGTACCTGGGGCTCAGTTCCAAAATCCAAAGTAACTTATAACTTATTAACATAACTTAGAGTGAAGCAATGTGTTTGGGCATGCATTCTAAGTGGTGTGCTAGAATGGACATTGGTACGTAGCTGGGTTTTATTATATTCAGTTACTTATTTCTACAAGTATGTGACTTACTTTATTTACCTTTATACCATTTGTAGTTTATTAGAGATCGACTGTTTGTCCATGGATGTTATACATGGACCAACGAATGTGGAATGTTGAAACCGAGATATGAGAGAAACGGTGACGTACAGCCACGTCTCTGACGTGAAATCGAGCACGTCTGCAAACATTGAATTGGACTTTGTCTAAATACTGTATTGCTCACTCAAACGTAAATAAGAAAGTGTATTTCCTAATACCTGATTATTTTATTGTGCGTATTCTCTAGCAACACTGTGTGTGTGTGTGTTAACTTGTTCTTCACCTGAATTCATCACCATTTTTTTTTTTATGTCATGGTTATTTAAAATGTATGCAATATGAAAGAGATGATCTATTATTAAACATTTTCATGTTTTCACCCCCATGGGTAATGTTTTGGAATTATATATATAAGGGGATTTCCTATGTAGGGAAAAATATACTTGTTGACAATAAAAATTTGTTTTCAATAGATCATTGCTCTCAGACTTTGTGTTTTGATACAGATGTCTATTTTCATTCCGTATACAGTAGGACATTTAGCAGATGGAGAAGTGGAGATGTTGAAGTCTGAGGCCACGTGACCAGGCCAGTGGCCAGCTCTGTTCACCGTTGTCTTTTGTCTCATTGCCACATTTCCAAGTCTTGTGTTATTGTGTTGGAACAAACATGAGAAAGCTGAACATCGGAGTCCCTGCTGTGTATGACGGTTCTCAACCTCAATCCATGATCTCTAGAAGGAAAAGCACTACAGTTCGCTGTATAAGCGTTTATAAGCGTCAGTCGGTGGATTGTGACGTATTGAGCATTGTGTTTTAAGCTTACGAATCATACTGCATATTTTTGAATTCTACGAGTAATCATTTACATGATATTGGCACTTATCTGCTAAGGAAAACAGTGTCCATGGGAGCTATGGTTCCTACCTGATCCACGGTACATATCATATACAGTGTGTCTCAGAAAGTATTCAGACCCCTTGACTTCTTCCAAATTTTGTTTTGTTACAGCCTTCTTCTGAAATGGATCAAATAGTTTTTTTCCCCTCGGGAATCTACACCCAATACCCCATAATGACATCACAATACCCCATAATGACATCACAATACCCCATAATGACATCACAATACCCCATAATGACATCACAGTACCCCATAATGACATCACAGTACCCCATAATGACATCACAATACCCCATAATGACATCACAATACCCCATAATGACATCACAGTACCCCATAATGACATCACAATACCCCATAATGACAAAGTTAAACCATTTTTTTTTGGCACATAAAAAAAATGTAATCAAATAGAAATATAAAATGTACATAAGTATTTAGACCTTTTACTCAGTACTTTGTTGAAGCACCTTTGGCAGCGATTACGGCCTTAAGTCTTCTTGTGTATGACGCTACCAGCTTGGCACACCTGTATTTGGGGAGTTTCTCCCATTCTTCTCTGCAGATCCTCTCAAACTCTGACAGGTTGAATGGGGAGCGTCGCTGCACAGCTGTTTTTCAGGTCTCTCCAGAGATGTTCGATCGGGTTCAAGTCCGGGCTCTGGCGGGGCCACTCAAGGACATTCACAGACTTGTCCCGAAGCCACTCCTGCGTTGTCTTGGCTGTGTGCTTTGGGTCGTTGTCCTGATGGAAGATAAACCTTTTCCCCAGTCTGAGGTCCTGAGCGCTCTGGAGCCGGTTTTCATCAATGACCTCTCTGTACTTTGCTCCGTTCATCTTTCCCTCGATCCTGACTAGTCTCCCAGTCCCTGTCGCTGAAAAACATCCCCACAGCATGATGCTGCCACCACCACGCTTCACCGTTGGGATGGTGCCAGGTTTCCTCCAGACGTGACGCTTGGCATTCAGGCCAAAGAGTTCAATCTTAGTTTCATCAGACCAGAGAATGTTGTTTCTCATGGTCTGAGAGTCTTTAGGTGGCTTTTGGCAAACTCCAAGTGGGATGTCATGTGCCTTTAACTGAGGAGTGGCTGTAGTCTGGCCACCCTACCATAAAGGTCTGATTGGTAGAGTGCTGCATAGATGGTTGTCCTTCTGGAAAGTTCTCCCATCTCCACAGAGGAATTCTGGAGCTCTATCAGAGTGACAATCGGCTTCTTGGTCACCTCCCTGACCAAGGCCCTTCTCCCTCGATTGCTCATTTTGGCTGGGCGGACAGCTCTAGGAAGAGTCTTGGTGGTGCCAAACGTCTTCCATTTAAGAATGATGGAGGCCGCTGTGTTCTTGGGGACCTTCAATGCTGATGTACTGCTGACTGAGTTCTACTGCTGACTGAGTCTACTGCTGACTGAGATGTACTGCTGACTGAGATCTACTGCTGACAGAGGTCTACTGCTGACTGAGATGTACTGCTGACGGAGGTCTACTGCTGACTGAGATGTACTGCTGACTGAGATGTACTGCTGACTGAGATGTACTGCTGACTGAGGTCTACTGCTGACTGAGATGTACTGCTGACTGAGATGTACAGCTGACTGAGGTCTACTGCTGACTGAGTCTACTGCTGACTGAGTCTACTGCTGACTGAGATGTACTGCTGACTGAGGTCTACTGCTGACTGAGATGTACTGCTGACTGAGGTCTACTGCTGACAGTTCTACTGCTGACTGAGGTCTACTGCTGACTGAGTCTACTGCTGACTGAGTCTACTGCTGAGGTCTACTGCTGACTGAGGTCTACTGCTGACTAAGGTCTACTGCTGACTGAGTCTACTGCTGACTGAGATGTACTGCTCATTGAGATGTACTGCTGACTGAGGTGTACTGCTGACTGAGATGTACTGCTGACTGAGATGTACTGCTGACTGAGTCTACTGCTGACTGAGATGTACTGCTGACTGAGATGTACTGCTGACTGAGTCTACTGCTGACTGAGATGTACTGCTGACTGAGTTGTACTGCTGACTGAGGTCTACTGCTGACTGAGTCTACTGCTGACTGAGTCTACTGCTGACTGAGATGTACTGCTGACTGAGGTCTACTGCTGACTGAGATGTACTGCTGACTGAGGTCTACTGCTGACTGAGATGTACTGCTGACTGAGATGTACTGCTGACTGAGTCTACTGCTGACTGAGATGTACTGCTGACTGAGTTGTACTGCTGACTGAGGTCTACTGCTGACTGAGTCTACTGCTGACTGAGTCTACTGCTGACTGAGATGTACTGCTGACTGAGGTCTACTGCTGACTGAGATGTACTGCTTACTGAGATGTACTGCTGACTGAGGTCTACTGCTGACTGAGATGTACTGCTTACTGAGATGTACTGCTGACTGAGGTCTACTGCTCTGTCCCTTCATACTGAGAGATATTGTGATCACCAACCACCACACACCATGTCCTCTGACTGCAAAAATACACAAATTTATACTGAACACCAAATTACATTTTATTTTCCTTTCACACCAGGTCTGTGGTCCTACCTCAGTCATGACCCATCCTCTCTTGATCAGAGTACCTCCGCAGGTTTGGTAGTAGGAGCTGTCAGACTTACTGTAGAGAGATCTGAGGAGAGACTGAGTGGTAGTAGGTGCTGTCAGACTTACTGTAGAGAGATCTGAGGAGAGACGATGTGTTGTGTATCCTCAATTCATCCATGGCCAAAACAAGAGAGACCCAGGGATAGACTACCCTCTGGACAAAAACTGGTTGAATCAACGTTGTTTCAATGTAATTTGTCAACGTATTGTGACGTGGAATCTACGTGGAAAATAAATAGTTGATTTTGAGGGTTGTGATGTTCTTTTCAGCCACGGAATTATGTCACCATGGTAACCAAATGTAAACATAGACAAACCTTGTATGAAATATTTAGAATTGATACCTTTAAAACAATGTCAGATATTCAGCGCTGTATACACTATCAGCAGAGGGGGGGGGGGGGGGGGGGGGGGGGGGGGGGTTACAGGTACATTATCCATTTCAAATTATATGTTGATAAACCGGTACCCATAGGTTGCCACTCAGAAGAAGAAAACTGTAAGAATTACAGAGTTTAATAATATATCATATATTCAGTATAAACAGGAAAACAAAACAAGATGAAGTGTGCCTCCACCCCAACCTCCCATCCCATTCCCCCAACCCCACCCAGCCAACATGTCTCCACCCCCAACCTCCCATCCCATTCACCCAACCCAACCCCACCCAGCCAACATGTCTCCACCCCCAACCTCCCATCCCATTCCCCCAACCTTACCCAGCCAACATGTCTCCACCCCAACCTCCCATCCCATTACCCCAACCCCACCCAGCCAACATGTCTCCACCCCCAACCTCCCATCCCATTCCCCCAACCCCACCTAGCCAACATGTCTCAACCCCCAACCTCCCATTCCCCCAACCCCACCCCACCAACATGTCTCCACCCCAACCTCCCATCCCATTCCCCCAACCCCACCCAGCCAACATGTCTCCACCCCCAACCCCACCCAGCCAACATGTCTCCACCCCCAACCCCACCCAGCCAACATGTCTCCACCCCAACCCCACCCAGCCAACATGTCTCCACCCCCACCCAGCCAACATGTCTCCACCCCCAACCTCCCATGCCATTCCCCCAACCCCACCCAGCTAACATGTCTCCTCCCCAACCCCACCCAGCCAACATGTCTCCACCCCCAACCCCACCCAGCCAACATGTCTCCACCCCCACCCAGCCAACATGTCTCCACCCCACCCTCCCATCCCATTCCCCCAACCCCACCCAGCCAACATGTCTCCACCCCCAACCCCACCCAGCCAACATGTCTCCACCCCCAACCTCCCTACTCCTGGAAACCATGTTTTCCACCCCTTCCCATCCTTCTAACAACTAGGGTTGCTCGTCAGTTGAGCAGTTCATTTAAAACACAGATTCAACCACAAAGACGAGGAAGGTATTCCAGTGCTTCGCAAAGGGCACCTATTGCTAGATTGGTAAAAAAAAAAAGAAAAAAAGGCAGACATAGAATATCCCTTTGAATATGTTGAAGTTATTAATTACACTTTGGAAGGTGTATCAATACACCCAGTCACTACAAAGATACACGCGTCCAGTTGCCAGAAAGGAACATGATTTCATCATGAGGCCAATTGTGACTTTAAAACAGTTACAGAGTTTACTGGCTGTGATAGAAAACTGAGGATGGATCAACAACATTTTAGTTACTCCACAATACTAACCTAATTGACAGAGTGAAAAGAAGGAAGCCTGTGCAGAATAAAAATATTTCAAAACCAGTTTCCTGTTTGCAACAAGGCACTAAAGTAATACTGCAAAAATGTGGGAAAGCGATTAACTTTTCGCCCTCAATACAAAGCGTTATGTTTGTGGCAAATACAACACAACACATTACCGAGTACCACTTTCCACATTGGGGCGGCAGGGTAGCCTAGTGGTAAGAGCGTTGGACTAGAACCGGAAGGTTGCAAGTTCAATACCCCGAGCTGTCGTTCTGCCCCTGAACAGGCAGTTAACCCACTATTCCTAGGCCGGCATTGAAAATAGGAATTTGTCCTTAACTGACTTGACTAGTTAAATAAAGATAAAAAATAAAACATTTTCAAGCATAGTGGTGGCTGCATCACGTTATGGGTATGCCTGTAATCATTGAGGACTGTGGAATTTTTCAGGATGAAAACAAATGTAATGGCTCTAAGCACAGGCAAAATCCTAGAGGAAACTGCTTTCCACCAGACACTAGAGGATGAATTCACCTTTCAGCAGGACAAAAACCTAAAATACAAGGCTAAATGTACAGTGGAGTTGCCAAGAAGACATTGAATGTTTCTGAGTGGCCGAGTTACAGTTTGGAAAAAGAAGAATGGAAAAACCTCCCCAAATACAGGTGTGCCAAGCTTCTAGCGTCATACCCAAGAAGACTCAAGGCTGTAATCGCTGCCAAAGGTGCTTCCACACTTTTAGCCCAGATGCATTGATTTAGCCCAGATGTATTTACAGTGCCTTGCGAAAGTATTCGGCCCCCTTGAACTTTGCGACCTTTTGCCACATTTCAGGCTTCAAACATAAAGATATAAAACTGTATTTTTTTGTGAAGAATCAACAACAAGTGGGACACAATCATGAAGTGGAACGACATTTATTGTATATTTCAAACTTTTTTAACAAATCAAAAACTGAAAAATTGGGCGTGCAAAATTATTCAGCCCCCAGTTCAGTGAGGATCTCTGAATGATCCAATGTTGACCTAAATGACTAATGATGATAAATACAATCCACCTGTGTGTAATCAAGTCTCCGTATAAATGCACCTGCACTGTGATAGTCTCAGAGGTCCGTTAAAAGCGCAGAGAGCATCATGAAGAACAAGGAACACACCAGGCAGGTCCGAGATACTGTTGTGAATAAATTTAAAGCCGGATTTGGATACAAAAATATTTCCCAAGCTTTAAACATCCCAAGGAGCACTGTGCAAGCGATAATATTGAAATGGAAGGAGTATCAGACCACTGCAAATCTACCAAGACCTGGCCGTCCCTCTAAACTTTCAGCTCATACAAGGAGAAGACTGATCAGAGATGCAGCCAAGAGGCCGATGATCACTCTTGATGAACTGCAGAGATCTACAGCTGAGGTGGGAGACTCTGTCCATAGGACAAAAAAGTATATTGCACAAATCTGGCCTTTATGGAAGAGTGGCAAGAAGAAAGCCATTTCTTAAAGATATCCATAAAAAGTGTCGTTTAAAGTTTGCCACAAGCCACCTGGGAGACACACCAAACATGTGGAAGAAGGTGCTCGGGTCAGATGAAACCAAAATTGAACTTTTTGGCAACAATGCAAAACGTTATGTTTGGCGTAAAAGCAACACAGCTGAACACACCATCCCCACTGTCAAACATGGTGGTGGCAGCATCATGGTTTGGGCCTGCTTTTCTTCAGCAGGGACAGGGAAGATGGTTAAAATTGATGGGAAGATGGATGGAGCCAAATACAGGACCATTCTGGAAGAAAACCTGATGGAGTCTGCAAAAGACCTGAGACTGGGACGGAGATTTGTCTTCCAACAAGACAATGATCCAAAACATAAAGCAAAATCTACAATGGAATGGTTCAAAAATAAACATATCCAGGTGTTAGAATGGCCAAGTCAAAGTCCAGACCTGAATCCAATCGAGAATCTGTGGAAAGAACTGAAAACTGCTGTTCACAAATGCTCTCCATCCAACCTCACTGAGCTCTAGCTGTTTTGCAAGGAGGAATGGGAAAAAATTTCAGTCTCTCGATGTGCAAAACTGATAGAGACATACCCCAAGCGACTTACAGCTGTAATCGCAGCAAAAGGTGGCGCTACAAAGTATTAACTTAAGGGGGCTGAATAATTTTGCACGCCCAATTTTTCAGTTTTTGATTTGTTAAAAAAGTTTGAAATATCCAATAAATGTCGTTCCACTTCATGATTGTGTCCCACTTGTTGTTGATTCTTCACAAAAAAATACAGTTTTATATCTTTATGTTTGAAGCCTGAAATGTGGCAAAAGGTCGCAAAGTTCAAGGGGGCCGAATACTTTCGCAAGGCACTGTATTTAGCCCAGATGTATTGATTTAGCCCAGATGTATTTATTTAGCCCAGATGTATTGATATTGATTTAGCCCAGATGTATTGATTTAGCCCAGATGCAAATACAGTTGCATCGTTTTTAATAAAACCTTCAAATGGCTTCCTTTAAAATCCGAGGATCATCGAATTAATTTTTGTTAATCATTATGAATCAATTCGATTCCGTTTCAAATTGTTCACAGAAGGTAGGACTTTTTAGTACGGAACATTAAAAGCCCCATCTTGTGGCTCTTTCAGGAGATTCTGACATTTGTATCTGGCAATAATAAGCATGATGATCAGTGCTAATCCTGTTTTTATGATGATATTTTCACACTATGTGATCAAAATAACATTCTGAAATTGTGAAAACTATGATAATGCCCTTTTTGTGTAAGAGCTGTTTGGAAAAAAATCATGAAATGTCATCCTGTTCAGGTGGGATATAACTTCTGGCCCACATCATCATGACTTACAAATGGGATCTGATTTTAATAGACCCATCTATGTTGGATAGTGCACCAGTCCCTCCAGCAGCAAGGCACCCCCACAACATGATGCTGCCACCCCTGTGCTTCACGGTTGGGATGGTGTTCTTTGGGCTGCAAGCTTCCCCCTTTTTCCTCCAAACATAACGATGGTCATTATGGCCAAACAATTCTACTTTTGTTTCATCAGACCAGAGGACACTTCTCCAAAAAGTATGATCTTTGTCCCCGTGTGCAGTTGCAAACCGTAGTCTGGCTAGTCTGGCGGTTATGGAGCAGTGGCTTCTTCCTTGCTGAGTGACCTTTCAGGTTATGTCGATATTGGTCTCGTTTTACTGTGGATATAGATACTTTTGTTCCTGTTTCCTCCAGCATCTTCACAAGGTCCTTTGCTGTTGTTCTGGGATTGATTTGCACTTTTTCACCCTAAAGTACGTTCATCTCTAGGAGACAGAACTCATCTCCTTCCTGAGTGGTATGACAGGTGCGTGGTCCCATGGTGTTTATACTTGCGTACCATTGTTTGTACAGATGAACATGGTACCTTCAGACATTTTGAAATTGCTCCCAAGGATGAACCAGACTTGTGGAGGTCTACAATTTTTTTTCTGATGTCTTGGCTGATTTCTTTTGATTTTCCCATGATGTCAAGCAAAGAGCCGCTGATTTTGAAGGTAGGCCTTGAAATACATCCACAGGTACACCTCCAATTGACTCAAATGATGGCAGTTAGCCTATCAGAAGCTTCTAAAGCCATATCCATCATTTTCTGGAATTTACCAAGCTGTTTAAAGGCACAGTCGACTTAGTGTATGTAAACTTCTGACCCACTGGAATTGTGATACAGTGAATTCATCCATCTGTAAACAATTGTTGGAAAAATTACTTGTGTCGTGCACACAGTAGATGTCATAACCGACTTGCCAAAACTATAGTTTGTTAACAAGACGTTTGTGGAGTGGTGGAAACGAGTTTTAATGACTCCAACCTCAGTGTTTGTAAACCTCTGACTTCAACTGTATAAGCAAGACAAGACCCTTTCTGTCCAAATGCGTTAATTACAAGCAGTTATACAATGGAGATTGTAATTCCCATGTGATTCATTACTATGGATACAGATGGTGTCTAAACAGCCCTTAGCTGTCTGTTTATTCACAATATACCATGTCCTCTGTCATTCATTATTATTGGTTAAGCTCTGTTTCTTCACACTATACCATGTCCTCTGTCATTCATTATTATTGGTTAAGCTCTGTTTATTCACAATATACCATGTCCTCTGTCATTCATTATTATTGGTTAAGCTCTGTTTATTCACAATATACCATGTCCTCCGTCATTCATTATTATTGGTTAAGCTCTGTTTTTACCCGATGTCAATCATGTGTATTGAGTGAAGTCCTCCTTCAGTCGTCTAGATAGCTGAGTTGGGCGGGGCTGTTACGTACCATCAATGGTGTGGGCTATGTTCCCATTTCAACTAAATATGCCTTGAGTATATGTGTTATGAGTGTGTAATTGTCAGCCATTTTGGTATTATTGCGGTTATAAGCTACTTCTTGGTAGGCAGGATACAATATTGAGGTGTGTTTTGTTGATGTAAGTTTATTCATGCTTTCTTAGGCTGAAACAGTCAGCCTACTCATGGAATTATGATCTATATGGGAGCGCATTCATGTTCAAGTGCTTAGCGATTGTGCATGAGTACAGTGCTTAGCGATTGTGCATGAGTGCAGTGCTTAGCGACTGTGCATGAGTACAGTGGTTAGCGATTGTGTATGAGTGCAGTGCTTAGCAATTGTGCATGAGTGCAATAATACGGTTTTCTGAACTTGTCTCATACAGTAGGTACAACGGGTTCACGGGTTCAACCGGTTCACTCAGTAACTAATTTTCAGACAGCATCCCAGGTTAGACCAGTTTGATGTACTGCCAAATTCTCTAAAACGACAATGGAGGTGGCTTATGCTAGAGAGATTCACCATAGCTCTGGTAAACATTCCTGCAGTCAATATGCCAAATTGCACACTCCCTCAAAACTTGAGACATCTGTGGCATTGTGTTGTGTGACAAAACTGCACACTTTAGAGGGGCCTTTTATTGGCCCCAGCACAAGGTGCACCTGTGTAATGATCATGCTGTTTAATCAGCTTCTTGATAGGCCACACCTGTCAGTTAGATGGATTATCTTGGCAAAGAAGAAATGCGCACTAACAGGGATGTCAACAAATTTGTGCTCAAACATTTTGAGAATAATCTTTTTTGTGCGTATGGAACATTTCTGGGATCTTTTATTTCAGCTGAAACATGGGACCGACACTTTACATGTTCCGTTTATATTGTTTGATCTGTATATTAATATTGTGTGAGGGAATTGACAGAACCAGACAGCCTTGGGCCAAACATGGGGATGTCTGTCTAATGGATTTAGAGGATCTAGAAGGCATTTCTGAATGGTCAGCACAAGTGTACACTGAGTGTACAAAATATTAAGAACACTTTCCTGATACGGAGTTTGCACCTCCCCTCTTCAGAACAGCCTCCATTCGTCGGGGCATGGACTCTACAAGGTGTCGACTGCGCTCCACAGAGATGCTGGCCCATGTTAACTTCAATGCTTCCAACAGTTGTCTCATGTTGGCTGGATGTCCGTTTGGGTGGTGGACCATTCTTGATACACACAGGAAACTGTTGAGTGTGAAAAATCTCAAAAGAGTTGCAGTTCTTGACACAAACCAGTGTGCCTGGTACCTACTACCATACCCTGTTCAAACTACAGGAACAAGATCATCCACATGTATTGATCCCATTTTTACTAATACTGTAGAACTTGGTTCTAAAGCTGTATCCGTACCCATTGGATGCAGTGATCACAATATATAGTGGCTATATACAGGAAAGACAAAGTTCCAACAGCTGGGCCTAAAATAATGTATAAGAGAGCATACAAAACATTTAGCTGTGACTCATATGTGGATGATGTTAAAAATATTTGGTGGTCTGATGTGACTAATGAGGAGCATCCAGATGCTGCACTTGATACATTTATAAAACTGATTCTTCCAATTATTGATAAACATGTACCTGTTAAGAAACTGACTGTTAGAACTGTTAAGGCTACATGGATTGATGAGAAATTGAAGAACTGTCTGGTTGAAAGAGATGGGGCAAAAGGAGTGGCTAATAAGTCTGGCTGCACATCTGACTGGCTGGCTTACTGCAAATTGAGAAATTCTGTGACTAAACTGAACGAAAGAAGAAGAAACTTTATTATGAAGCCAAGATCAATGATATAAAGAATTATATAAACAAGTTTGGAGTACTTTAAGTGAAATTATGGGCAGAAAGACAAATTCAAAATCTTTCATTGAATCAGATGGCTTATTCATCACAATGTGGGAGTGATGAACGAGGTGTGGGAGCGGTGAAAAATGATTAACGATCAATAATGACAAACCTCCTGGCATTGACAACTTAGATGGAAAGCTACTGAGGTTGGTAGGTGACTCTATAGCCACTCCTATCTGTCATAATTTTAATCTGAGCCTAGTGGAAAGTCTTTGTCCTCAGGCCTGGAGGGAAGCCAAATTCCGCTACCCAAGGGTGGTGGAGGGAGAGTTGTAAAGAGGACTTTACGGGTTCTTACAGCAGACCCATAAGCTTGCTGCCAGCTCTTAGCAAACTGTTGGAAAAATTGTGTTTGACCAAGTACAATGTTATTTCTCTGTAAACAAATTAACAGCAGACTTTCAGCATGCTTATATAGAAGGGCACTCAACATGTACAGCACTGACACAAATGACAGATGATTGGTTGAAAGAAATTGATAATAAGAAGATTTTGGGAGCTGTACCGTTACATTTCAGTATAGCCTTTGATGTTATTGACCATAACCTGTTGTTGAAAAAACTTAAGTGCTATGGCTTTTCAACCTCTGCCATATTGTGGCTTCAGAGCTATCTATCTAACAGAACTCAAAGGGTTTTCTTTCATGGAAGCGTCTCTAATGTCAAACATGTAAAGTGTGGTGTACCGCAGGGCAGCTCTCCAGGCCCTCTACTCTTTTCTATTTTTACCAATGACCTTCCACTGGCATTAAACAAAGCATGTATTTCCATGTATGCTGATGATTCAACCATATACGCATCAGAAACCACAGCTAATGAAGTCACTGAAACCCTTAACAAAGAGTTGCAGTCTGTTTTGGAATGGGTGGCCAGTAATAAACGGGTCCTGAACATCTCTAAAACTAAGAGCATTGTATTTGGTACAAATCATTCCTTAAGTGCTAGACCTCAGCTGAATCTGGTAATGAATGGTGTAGCTGATGAACAAGTTGAGGAGACTAAATTACTTGGTGTTACCTTAGATTGTGAACTGTCATGGTCAAAACATATAGATTCAATGGTTATAAAGATGGGGAGAGGCCGTAGTAAAGAGATGCTCTGATTTTTGACACCCCACTCCAGCACTCCACTTCTGCAGGCTCTAGTTTTGTCTAATCTTGATTATTGTCCAGTCATGTGGTCCAGTGCTGCAAGGAAAGACCTAGTTAAGCTGCAGCTGGCCCAGAACAGAGTGACACATTTTGCTCTTAATTATAATCAGAGGACTGATGTAAATGCTATGTATGCCAGTCTCTCTTGGCCAAGAGTTGAGGAGAGACTGACTACATCACTTCTTCTTTTTATAAGAAACATTAATGTGTTAAATCCCAAATTGTCTGCATAGTCAACTTACACACATCTCTGACACACACACTTACCACATCAGACATGTCACCAGGGGTCTTTTCACAGTCCCCAAATCTAGATCGAAATCAAGAAAACGTACAGTATTATATAGAGCCCTTAACCATTTCACAATCAACTTTTACCATCATATAGAGCCCTTATTGCATCAAACTCCCTTCCATCTCATATTGCTTAAATAAACAGCAAACCTGGTTTCAAAAAACAGATAAAGCAACCCCTCGTGGCACAACGCCTCTCCTCTACTGGACCTAGATAGTTTGTGTGTATGCGTTGATATGTAGGCTATGTGTGCCTTTAAAAAATGTATGTAGTTCTGTCCTTGAGCTGTTCTTGTCTAATGACGATCTGTATTATGTTGTTGTTGTTTCATGTGGAACCCCAGGAAGAGTAGCTGCTGCTTTTGCAACAGCTAATGAGGACCCTAATAAAATAAACAATACCAAATACATCTCATTCTCAAACAAAGTTGGCGTAGTCACAAAATACCCCGTTAAAATTACACTCATAACGCACACAATTCTGTGAAATAAATAACGACAGGGTGGATTTGACATGAACAGTAAAAAGTAAACATGAGAGAAGGTTTACTCCAAAGTCAATTAAGTTTATTGAACTTTTAGAGCAGAATGTTGGTGTAGTTGAGCAGGGTCAGGGATGAATCTGGGTTCAATCTGCTCGAAGACCATGTTCCCTTTCAACCCATGATCTGTACAGGAAAGGAGACCAATTAAAATAGACACAGACATTCCCCCCCCCAAATAATAATCAATATTGTGACAGAGACTGCGACACAAATTTAACAACAAAGAAATATACAAAACAATGTGTCATCCATCTTGGGTATGTCATCTAATATAACATTAATGCCATAGACAAGCTTGGAGAGAAATAAAGTCATGTTCTTCTCCTGTCCCTAGCTCTACAGGACGTACCCCGTTCATCCAGCTGATGTAGGCAGACACACGGGTGAAGACGGTGGGCTTGCGGGTGGCGTTGCATCCAGAAGAGGAAACGAAGCTGGTCACACCGTGGACATAGTACTGACCGTTGACCTGGCAGTTCAGGGGGCCGCCAGAGTCTCCCTACAATGATGGAGAGAAAGAGAGAGAGAGAGAGAGAGCTTCCTCAGGACTGAGTTACCAATTTGTTATTCTTACTCATATTATTGTATAACATAAAGAGTCACTGGTTATTTTTATTTTCTAAACATGTAGCTAAACTATGATATAATTCCAATGATAAACAAATATAAAGTGAATCAAACATATCCAGTAAAACCAAGACAAATCATGTTACACCTCTTTGTGTAAGTTTTTACAGTTTTAGAAGGACATACGCAGAGTCATGGGTTCAAATCCCAAACCGATCGGTCTTCCCCCCCCTCCCCCTCCATTACACTGGTCTTACCTGGCAACCAGAGTTGGCTCCACCACCGGCACAGACCATGGTGGTCTTGACGGAAGATCCCCACCAGCTAGAGCTGGAGCAGGTCTGGTGGTCAACGCTGGGCAGCCAAGCCTGTTTCAGGCTGTTGGACAGAGAACCGCCGGCTACAGGGAAGGACAGGGGGACACGTTAGAGGAGATAACAGGATGGGAATCATATGGCTAGATCAACTTCAAGAGAAAAAAAAACTATAAACTAAGACACAAATATAAATGTACAAATATTAACACAAAACCACCGGCTACAGGGAAGGACAGGGGACACGTTAGAGGAGATAACAGAACCACCGGCTACAGGGAAGACAAGGGGACACGTTAGAGGAGATAACAGAACCACCAGCCACAGGGAAGACAAGGGGACACGTTAGAGGAGATAACAGAACCACCAGCCACAGGGAAGACAAGGGGACACGTTAGAGGAGATAACAGAACCACCAGCCACAGGGTAGACAAGGGGACACGTTAGAGGAGATAACAGAACCACCAGCCACAGGGAAGACAAGGGGACACGTTAGAGGAGATAACAGAACCACCAGCCACAGGGAAGACAAGGGGACACGTTAGAGGAGATAACAGAACCACCGGCTACAGGGAAGACAAGGGGACACGTTAGAGGAGATAACAGAACCACCAGCCACAGGGAAGACAAGGGGACACGTTAGAGGAGATAACAGAACCACCAGCCACAGGGAAGACAAGGGGACACGTTAGAGGAGATAACAGAACCACCAGCTACAGGGAAGACAAGGGGACACGTTAGAGGAGATAACAGAACCACCGGCTACAGGGAAGACAATGGGACACGTTAGAGGAGATAACAGAACCACCAGCCACAGGGAAGACAAGGGGACACGTTAGAGGAGATAACAGAACCACCAGCCACAGGGAAGACAAGGGGACACGTTAGAGGAGATAACAGAACCACCAGCCACAGGGAAGACAAGGGGACACGTTAGAGGAGATAACAGAACCACCAGCCACAGGGAAGACAAGGGGACACGTTAGAGGAGATAACAGAACCACCAGCCACAGGGAAGACAAGGGGACACGTTAGAGGAGATAACAGAACCACCGGCCACAGGGAAGACAAGGGGACACGTTAGAGGAGATAACAGAACCACCGGCTACAGGGAAGACAAGGGACACGTTAGAGGAGATAACAGAACCACCGGCTACAGGGAAGACAACGGGACACGTTAGAGGAGATAACAGAACAGCCGGCTACAGGGAAGACAAGGGGACACGTTAGAGGAGATAACAGAACCACCAGCTACAGGGAAGACAAGGGGACACGTTAGAGGAGATAACAGAACCGCCGGCTACAGGGAAGACAAGGGGACACGTTAGAGGAGATAACAGAACTACCGGCTACAGGGAAGACAAGGGGACACGTTAGAGGAGATAACAGAACCGCCGGCTACAGGGAAGACAAGGGGACACGTTAGAGGAGATAACAGAACTACCGGCTACAGGGAAGACAAAGGGATGCTTTATTAGAATATGTGAAAAATAGTGACATTTATCCATTTTTGTTATATATCTCTTCAGCTGATAGTGAGGAACAGGGGATGCATTTAAGAGGAACAGGATATGAGAATTCAATATGGTTTCATTAGAACATTTCCAAATAATGACATATAACCAACCATCTGTCGTCTCAGTTGACATATTAGATATAGCAGGTTGACTTTTAGTGTCACGAGTCTTGTCCTGGAGGCAAAACTGAGCGATTTCCCATTAGATAGGCCAGCTGCAAAGTAATAGTTGGCTATTGTAAAGATCCATAAAAACAAAAATGTTATTTTTGGTCGTAATTTAAAGTTAGGGTTAGTTTCTAGTTTTAATGTCACATTCACAAGTACAGTGAATTAAATGCCTTTCTTGCCATCTCAAAACCCAATAATCCAATAATCAATAAAATACTAAAAAGTACAAGGTAGAACAAAAACACACAAGATATAACGAGGGTTAGGTACTAGGGTTATCAGTGGGGTTAGGATTAGTTTTAAAATCAGATTTTATTACTCTGTTCCAGCTAGTGACCACTCTAGAGAGCAAGATTCGTGACGAAAAAAACTAACCTGCTTAGTTAGTCACTTACATGCTTAAGACCAAGTATAACCCCCCCCCCCCCCCCCCCCACCCCCCCAAAAAAAACAAATTTGTTAGCTCTGTTAGTGTCATTATCAGGGTTGTGGTTAGTTATGGGTAGTCTCTGGGACCTGTATGTAAAGACGATGAAATGTTGAATGTGTTTGATGTTACATTGAGATAATAGGTTACTACTGACTCTGGGTGCGTCCCCATCCGGTGATGTAGCACGGGTTGTTGTTGGGCAGGATCTGGCCAGATGGAGGAAGAGCAGCCAGCTGGACAGCAGAGTTCAGGGAAGCCTCGTTGGACAGACGCAGCAGAGCGATGTCATTTCTAAGGAATAGAAGAGCGCTGTATCATACCTGAGGAGCAGAAGGTTATACATCTTCCTCACAGATTTCTGCACTTCCTCCTAAACGTTCTATTCTGTACTTATGCACTTTAACCCTAACATGGGTTAACCACTAGGAAGATAGTCTAGTGGTTAGAGCGACAGGTAGCCTAGTGGTTAGAGGAGGTAGGTAGTCTAGTGGTTAGAGAGGCAGGTAGTCTAGTGGTTAGAGTGTAGAGGAGGCAGGTAGCCTAGTGGTTAGAGTGGCAGGTAGTCTAGTGGTTAGAGGAGGCAGGTAGTCTAGTGGTTAGAGTGGCAGGTAGTCTAGTGGTTAGAGAGGCAGGTAGTTTAGTGGTTAGAGGTGGCATGTAGTCTAGTGGTTAGAGTGGCAGGTAGCCTAGTGGTTAGAGGAGGCAGGTAGTCTAGTGGTTAGAGAGGCAGGTAGCCTAGTGGTTAGAGCCGGTAGGTAGTCTAGTGGTTAGAGTGGCAGGTAGCCTAGTGGTTAGAGCGACAGGTAGCCTAGTGGTTAGAGAGGCAGGTAGCCTAGTGGTTAGAGGAGGCAGGTAGTCTAGTGGTTAGAGTGGCAGGTAGTCTAGTGGTTAGAGAGGCAGGTAGTCTAGTGGTTAGAGGTGGCATGTAGTCTAGTGGTTAGAGTGGCAGGTAGCCTAGTGGTTAGAGGAGGCAGGTAGTCTAGTGGTTAGAGAGGCAGGTAGCCTAGTGGTTAGAGCCGGTAGGTAGTCTAGTGGTTAGAGTGGCAGGTAGCCTAGTGGTTAGAGTGGCAGGTAGTCTAGTGGTTAGAGTGGCAGGTAGTCTAGTGGTTAGAGGAGGCAGGTAGTCTAGTGGTTAGAGAGGCAGGTAGCCTAGTGGTTAGAGCCGGTAGGTAGTCTAGTGGTTAGAGTGGCAGGTAGCCTAGTGGTTAGAGCGACAGGTAGCCTAGTGGTTAGAGAGGCAGGTAGCCTAGTGGTTAGAGGAGGCAGGTAGTCTAGTGGTTAGAGTGGCAGGTAGTCTAGTGGTTAGAGAGGCAGGTAGTCTAGTGGTTAGAGGTGGCATGTAGTCTAGTGGTTAGAGTGGCAGGTAGCCTAGTGGTTAGAGGAGGCAGGTAGTCTAGTGGTTAGAGAGGCAGGTAGCCTAGTGGTTAGAGCCGGTAGGTAGTCTAGTGGTTAGAGTGGCAGGTAGCCTAGTGGTTAGAGTGGCAGGTAGTCTAGTGGTTAGAGTGGCAGGTAGTCTAGTGGTTAGAGAGGCAGGTAGTCTAATAGTTAGAGGAGGCAGGTAGTCTAGTGGTTAGAGTGGCAGGTAGCCTAGTGGTTAGAGGAGGCAGGTAGTCTAGTGGTTAGAGAGGCAGGTAGCCTAGTGGTTAGAGAGGCAGGTAGCCTAGTGGTTAGAGCCGGTAGGTAGTCTAGTGGTTAGAGTGGCAGGTAGCCTAGTGGTTAGAGTGGCAGGTAGCCTAGTGGTTAGAGGAGGTAGGTAGTCTAGTGGTTAGAGAGGCAGGTAGTCTAGTGGTTAGAGTGTAGAGGAGGCAGGTAGCCTAGTGGTTAGAGTGGCAGGTAGTCTAGTAGTTAGAGCCGGCAGGTAGTCTAGTGGTTAGAGCCAGCAGGTAGCCTAGTGGATAGAGGAGGCAGGTAGTCTAGTGGTTAGAGAGGCAGGTAGCCTAGTGGATAGAGGAGGCGGGTAGTCTAGTGGTTAGAGAGGCAGGTAGTCTAATAGTTAGAGGAGGCAGGTAGTCTAGTGGTTAGAGGAGGCAGGTAGTCTAGTGGTTAGAGGAGGCAGGTAGTCTAGTGGTTAGAGGAGGCAGGTAGCCTAGTGGTTAGAGGAGGCAGGTAGTCTAGTGGTTAGAGGAGGCAGGTAGTCTAGTGGTTAGAGGAGGCAGGTAGCCTAGTGGTTAGAGGAGGCAGGTAGTCTAGTGGTCAGAGCGGCAGGTAACCTAGTGGTTAGAGGAGGCAGGTAGTCTAGTGGTCAGAGCGGCAGGTAACCTAGTGGTTAGAGTGTTGAGCCAATAACCGAAAGGTTGCTGGATCGAATCCTCCGGCTGACAAGGTAAAAATCTGTCGTTCTGCCCCTGAACAAGGCAGTGAACTCACTGTTCCCTGGGTAGGCCGTCATTGAAAATAAGAATTTGTTCTTAACTGACTTTCCTATTTATATAAAGGTTTTTTTTTAAATAACAACAATTAAAAATACATTATTGTGGAATATCTACTAAATGCTAAGTATAGCTCTTGGGTCACTGTATTATAAACATACACAGCATCAAAAACATGTTTTAAAGAGCTTATATAGCTGCATCATGGTCTCCTTAGAATATATATATATATGTAAAGTGTGCCATTTTACCATTGTAGTTTAATGTAGTCATCTTGGCTGACATATTAGTTCTACTGCATGTCACTTGTGGTGACATAACATATATGTCACAGTAATGACATTATGTTTATAGTACACGTTTTTGAGGTACTGAACCATATTATACTAAAATTGCTATCAGTGAATGTCTCAGAATAAAATTATATATATATTAAAACAATACATTTTCAACTTTGAAAACAGGACGTACCCTGCAGCGATGTTGTTTGAGTTCCACCCATTGTGGATGTAGACTTTGCTGACGGTCATGATCTGCTCCTTACCCTCGTTGCTGTTCAGGTTGTGGTCTCCCAGAACCACACGCCAAGTCCTCTGGCTGAAGACACACAATAATACCTTGGTCACTTAGGAAGTCAGTTAGGAAGTCAGTTAGGAAGTCACTTAGGAAGTCAGTTAGGAAGTCAGTTAGGAAGTCAGTTAGGAAGTCAGTTAGGAAGTTAGTTAGGAAGTCAGTTAGGAAGTCAGTTAGGAAGTCACTTAGGAAGTCAGTTAGGAAGTCAGTTAGGAAGTCAGTTAGGAAGTCAGTTAGGAAGTCAGTTAGGAAGTCAGTTAGGAAGTCACTTAGGAAGTCAGTTAGGAAGTCAGTTAGGAAGTCAGTTAGGAAGTCAGTTAGGAAGTTAGTTAGGAAGTCAGTTAGGAAGTCAGTTAGGAAGTCACTTAGGAAGTCAGTTAGGAAGTCAGTTAGGAAGTCAGTTAGGAAGTCAGTTAGGAAGTCAGTTAGGAAGTCAGTTAGGAAGTCACTTAGGAAGTCAGTTAGGAAGTCAGTTAGGAAGTCAGTTAGGAAGTCAGTTAGGAAGTCAGTTAGGAAGTCAGTTAGGAAGTCAGTTAGGAAGTCACTTAGGAAGTCAGTTAGGAAGTCAGTTAGGAAGTCAGTTAGGAAGTCAGTTAGGAAGTCAGTTAGGAAGTCAGTTAGGAAGTCACTTAGGAAGTCAGTTAGGAAGTCAGTTAGGAAGTCACTTAGGAAGTCAGTTAGGAAGTCAGTTAGGAAGTCAGTTAGGAAGTCAGTTAGGAAGTCAGTTAGGAAGTCAGTTAGGAAGTCAGTTAGGAAGTCACTTAGGAAGTCAGTTAGGAAGTCAGTTAGGAAGTCAGTTAGGAAGTCAGTTAGGAAGTCAGTTAGGAAGTCAGTTAGGAAGTCAGTTAGGAAGTCAGTTAGGAAGTCAGTTAGGAAGTCAGTTAGGAAGTCAGTTAGGAAGTCAGTTAGGAAGTCAGTTAGGAAGTCAGTTAGGAAGTCAGTTAGGAAGTCAGTTAGGAAGTCAGTTAGGAAGTTATGCAACATATACATATATATTATAGAGATCTTAAAGTTGGAATCTGTTGTGGTGAAACTTGCACTTCGTTGCACATCGTTACATCGTTGCACATCGTTACACATCGTTGCGAATCGTTACATCGTTACACATCGTTACATCGTTGCACATCGTTACACATCGTTGCACATCGTTACACATCGTTACATTGTTACACATCGTTACATCGTTGCACATCGTTACATCGTTGCACATCGTTACATCGTTACACATCGTTACATCGTTGCACGTCGTTGCACATCGTTACATCGTTGCACATCGTTACATCGTTACACATCGTTACATCGTTGCACGTCGTTACACATTGTTACACATCGTTGCACATCATTACATCGTTACATCGTTGCACATCGTTACATCGTTACACAACGTTACATCGTTACACATCGTTGCACATCGTTACATCGTTACATCGTTACATCGTTGGACATCGTTACATCATTGCACATCGTTACATCGTTACATCGTTACACATCGTTAGACATCGTTACACATTGTTAAATCGTTACACATTGTTAAATCGTTACACATCGTTACATCGTTGCACATCGATACACATTGTTACATTGTTACTTCATTGCACATCGTTACATCGTTGCACATCATTACATCGTTACATCGTTACACATCGTTGCACATCGTTACATCGTTACACATCGTTGCACATCGTTACATCGTTACACATCGTTGCACATCGTTACATCGTTACATCGCTGCACATCGTTACATCGTTATACATCGTTACACATCGTTACATCATTGCACATCGTTACATCGTTGCACATCGTTACACATCGTTACACATCGTTACATCGTTGCACATCGTTACACATCGTTGCGAATCGTTACATCGTTACACATCGTTACATCGTTGCACATCGTTACACATCGTTGCACATCGTTACACATCGTTACATTGTTACACATCGTTACATCGTTGCACATCGTTACATCGTTGCACATCGTTACATCGTTACACATCGTTACATCGTTGCACGTCGTTGCACATCGTTACATCGTTGCACATCGTTACATCGTTACACATCGTTACATCGTTGCACGTCGTTACACATTGTTACACATCGTTGCACATCATTACATCGTTACATCGTTGCACATCGTTACATCGTTACACAACGTTACATCGTTACACATCGTTGCACATCGTTACATCGTTACATCGTTACATCGTTGGACATCGTTACATCATTGCACATCGTTACATCGTTACATCGTTACACATCGTTAGACATCGTTACACATTGTTAAATCGTTACACATTGTTAAATCGTTACACATCGTTACATCGTTGCACATCGTTACACATTGTTACATTGTTACTTCATTGCACATCGTTACATCGTTGCACATCATTACATCGTTACATCGTTACACATCGTTGCACATCGTTACATCGTTACACATCGTTGTACATCGTTACATTGTTACATCGCTGCACATCGTTACATCGTTATACATCGTTACACATCGTTACATCATTGCACATCGTTACATCGTTGCACATCGTTACACATCGTTACACATCGTTACATCGTTGCACATCGTTACATCGTTGCACATCGTTACATCATTGCACATCGTTACATCATTGCACATCGTTGCACATCGTTACATCGTTGCACATCGTTGCACATCGTTACATCGTTACATCGCTGCACATCGTTACATCGTTACATCGTTGCACATCGTTGCACATCGTTACATCGTTGCACATCGTTACACATCGTTACATCGTTGCACATCATTTCACATCGTTACATCGTTACATCGTTGCACATCGTTACATCGTTGCACATTGCTACATCGGTGCACATCGTTACATCGTTGCACATCGTTACATCGTTGCACATCGTTGCACATAATTTCACATCGTTACATCATTACATCGTTGCACATCGTTACATCATTGCACATCGTTACATCGTTGCACATCGTTACATCATTGCACATCGTTACATCGTTGCACATCGTTACATCATTGCACATCATTACATCATTGCACATCGTTACATCGTTGCACATCATTTCACATCGTTGCACATCGTTACATCGTTACATCATTGCACATCGTTGCACATCGTTGCACATCGTTACATCGTTGCTCATCGTTGCACATCGTTACATCGTTACATTGTTGCACATCGTTACATCGTTGCACATCATTACATCGTTGCACATCATTGCACGCTGAATAGAAATGCAGAGTATGAATTTTGTTTATCACAACGCTGGAAGCTCATCTCCTCCATTTGATAAAAAATATGTTTATCAAATGAGCCCAGGGCGACCAGGGGCACTGTGTTACCTATAGCAGATCTCAGCTTTAACCTAACGGCAAGCGACCTTGTCAAGAGGTTTCAGAGTTTCACTATAAAATCTAATGTCTTCCTTTGTCCAACCTGTCCACACAGTGAGCAGCAGTCATGACCCATCCTCTCCTGATCAGACTACCTCCACAGGTGTGGTAGTAGGAGCTGCCAGACAGGTACTGGAGAGAGATCTGAGGACAAGAGAGAAAGAGAGAGGTGAGAGGAGGATGTAAAAGATGAGAAGCAGAAGGGAGGAGAAAAATAAAAATAAAAATATTTACCAAAAAATATTTGACAAAAGTAGAAAAGTGTGTTTCATAGTATTAAACTATCAGGTGCAGCTACATCCTTGCCGGGTCCCAGGTCCCATGGCCAACTCCTCTAGTACAGAGGAACTGGGTGAAGCACAGAAAGAAAGATCTGGGCGCAGGCTAATGTTGACACCCAGAATCAAATCAGCTAGGCTGTCACGGGAGACTTCACCGGTGGAAACAGCCTGTTTTACTGCACAGAATGGTGATCACAGCAATCAGGCTGGTTCCATCAGGCTACGAGGGACTATTTTTTTATTTATCCTTAATTTAACTAGGCAAGTCAGTTAAGAACAAATTATTATTTACAATGAATGCCTGCCGGGGAACAGTGGGTTAACTGCCTTGTTCAGGGGCAGAACGACAGCCTAGGAACAGTGGGTTAACTGCCTTGTTCAGGGGTAGAACAACAGCCTAGGAACAGTGGGTTAACTGCCTTGTTCAGGGGTAGAACAACAGCCTAGGAACAGTGGGTTAACTGCCTTGTTCAGGGGTAGAACAACAGCCTAGGAACAGTGGGTTAACTGCCTTGTTCAGGGGTAGAACAACAGCCTAGGAACAGCGGGTTAACTGCCTTGTTCAGGGGTAGAACAACAGCCTAGGAACAGTGGGTTAACTGCCTTGTTCAGGGGTAGAACGACAGCCTAGGAACAGTGGGTTAACTGCCTTGTTCAGGGGCAGAACGACAGCCTAGGAACAGTGGGTTAACTGCCTTGTTCAGGGGTAGAACAACAGCCTAGGAACAGTGGGTTAACTGCCTTGTTCAGGGGTAGAACGACAGCCTAGGAACAGTGGGTTAACTGCCTTGTTCAGGGGCAGAACAACAGCCTAGGAACAGTGGGTTAACTGCCTTGTTCAGGGGCAGAACAACAGATTTTTACCTCATCGGGGATTCGATCCAGCAACCTTTTGGTTACTGGTCCAACACGCTAACCACTAGGCTACCTAACACCCCAAAGGAAAATGTTTTACCTGCCAGGGCCAGGAGTTGGGCTGGGCGACCTCGCCACCCACAACTCTTTGCTCAGCTCCATCTTCCAGGTATCTGGGCTGGGGAACCAGATTCTCAGACAGCACTGGGGACAGAGGAAATACAGTTGTATATGTATATAGAAAAAAAACAAACAGAAAACCAAGCCATGAGATCGAAGGAATTGTCCGTAGAGCTCTGAGACAGGATTGTGTCGGGTGCCAAAAAATTGTGAAGGGTACCAAATAAATTCTGCAGCATTGAAGGTCCCCAAGAACACAGTGGCCTCCAACATTCTAGTGGCCAGACGGAAACCACTCCTCAGTAAAAGGGACATGACAGACCATTTGGAGTTTGACAAAAGGCACCTAAGACTCTCAGACCATGGGACAAGTACACACCCCCCCCCCCCCCCCCCTCCCCACACTTCACATCCTAAAGTGCCACGTACACAGAAATGCTGGTTTTAGACAGCACTAAAAAGGCAGGGCAGGCCAGGGCTCATGATTGGAGTATTCATAGCATTGTGTAATGCAGTGTAGCGTATCTTGTTTTACACCATCCCAGCAGGGCGAAAGACTCGGGGCTGAGACAAAATAATTCGGTGTCTGAAGCCCGTAAAGCCCGGCTCTGGTGACGTCAATGGTAATAAACTAGTCCTGAACATATCTTAAACTAAAGGCAATATATTCGTTACAAATAATTCCCTAAGTTCTAGACCTCAGTTGAATCTGGTAGTGAATGACATTTACTGTAGAGTAAGTTGAGGAGACTAAACTTCTCGGTGTCATCTTAGACTGTAAATTGTCACGGTCAAGTTAAATAAATTGTTGTAAGGATTGGGAGAGGTCTGTCTGTGATAAAGAGATGCTCAACTTTTTTTTAACAACAAAGGTTCCTAGTTCAACGCTCTAACCACTAGGCTACCCTGCCGTGCTGTCAAATGCTGCAAAGAAGGACCTAGAAAAGCTGATGTCACCAGTATGCATGTTTGTCTCAAAGTAGAGGTTGACCGAGGGACCTTACAGATAATTGTATGTGTGGGGTACAGAGATGAGGTAGTCATTCAAAAATCATATTAAACACTATTATTGCACACAGAGTGTGAGTCCATGCAACTCGTTATGTGACTTGTTAAGCACATTTTTACTCCTGAAATTATTTAGGCTTGTCATAACAAAGAGTTTGAATACTTATTGACTCAAGACATTTCAGCATATCATTTTTTAATTAATTCGTCAAATTTTTGTAAAAACATAATTCCATTTTGACATTACGGTATAGGCCAGTGACCCAAACAAAAATCTACATTTAATCTGTATTAAATTCAGGCTGTAACAACGACAAAATGTGGAAAAAGTCAAGGGGTGTGAATACCTTCTGAAGGCACGTTAGCATGAGATTAGCTATATAAATGCACATTGTTGTCTTTGCACCATGGCAAAATGTGTAGAATTGTAGAAAGTTGGCTGTCCGTCCCCCCCTCCCGCTCAGACCTTCCGGTCCACTGGTCTCTCCCCTATTTGACCTGGTTAACCTAGTTAAGGTATATGTAACCTAGTTAAGGCATATGTATACTGTATGGTCTCTCCCCTATTTGACCTGGTTAACCTAGTTAAGGCATATGTAACCTAGTTAAGGCATATGTATACTGTATGGTCTCTCCCCTATTTGACCTGGTTAACCTAGTTAAGCCTTATGTAACCTAGTTAAGGCATATGTAACCTAGTTAAGCCATATGTAACCTAGTTAAGGCATATGTAACCTAGTTAAGCCATATGTAACCTAGTTAAACCGTATGTAACCTAGTTAAGCCATATGTAACCTAGTTAAGCCATATGTAACCTAGTTAAGCCGTATGTAACCTAGTTAAGCCATATGTAACCTAGTTAAGCCATATGTAACCTAGTTAAGCCGTATGTAACCTAGTTAAGGCATATGTAACCTAGTTAAGCCATATGTAACCTAGTTAAGCCATATGTAACCTAGTTAAGCCGTATGTAACCTAGTTAAGGCATATGTAACCTAGTTAAGCCATATGTAACATAGTTAAGGCGTATGTAACCTAGTTAAGGCATATGTAACCTAGTTAAGCCATATGTAACCTAGTTAAGCCATATGTAACCTAGTTAAGCCATATGTAACCTAGTTAAGCCATATGTAACCTAGTTAAGCCATATGTAACCTAGTTAAGCCATATGTAACCTAGTTAAGCCATATGTAACCTAGTTAAGCCATTTGTATACTTTAAGTAGTTATTTACATATGCGTGTAAGTCTGTAATGTCTATGTTAATGTTTTTAAATGTACTGTATGTAACCTGTAAGTATTTCATTTGTTCGAAGAAGAGATTTCACCATTGGCGTCGGCTAATGGGGATCCGAATAAAATCTAAATCTAGTCTATTAGTCTCAATCAGAGGGTGAATAAATACTCTGTGTAGAGATGGTTCATTTCTTCAAGGAGAGAGAGTGTAGAGATGGTTCATTTCTTCAAGGAGAGAGAGTATAGAGATGGTTAATTTCTTCAAGGAGAGAGAGTATAGAGATGGTTCATTTCATCAAGTAGAGAGAGTATAGAGATGGTTCATTTCTTCAAGGAGAGAGAGTATAGAGATGGTTCATTTCTTCAAGGAGAGAGAGTATAGAGATGGTTAATTTCTTCAAGGAGAGAGAGTGTAGAGATGGTTCATTTCTTCAAGGAGAGAGAGTATAGAGATGGTTCATTTCTTCAAGGAGAGAGAGTGTAGAGATGTTAATTTCTTACCCAGAGCTGCGAGAGCGCTCAACAGGACGAACCTCAGCATGTTTTCAGTCTGTCAGTGTCAGTCTGTCCTGATGGAATATTCCGGTCCCTGTTTTATACCCTCAGGAGACACGAGAACACCCAACCTGATGTATCTATGGTTACAAAATTCAAGTAACTTTCCCAAAATGCCACAGTTTTTCCAAAAATCCTGGTTGGAGGATTCCTGGAATCTGGAGTGAATAAGCTAGGACGGAATCTTCCACCCAGGATTTCTGAAAAACCTACATGTCTGGTCTGGACTGGCTGTGGTGTAGGTGTTTGTTCAATGTCAGGGTGGCGGCAGGTAACCACCTGTGTTCTGTCCCACCATTATCTCACTATCCAAGGTCTTTGGCCTAGCCACGCCTCACCTCACCTCACCTCACATACAGTACCTGATGTTAGGGTTAGCAGATCCAGCTGTATTACTGTACAGTACTTGAGTTAAGGTTAGCAGATCCAGCTGTATTACTGTTCTGTACCTGAGGTTAGGGTTAGCAGATCCAGCTGTGTTACTGTTCTGTACCTGAGGTTAGGGTTAGCAGATCCAGCTGTGTTACTGTACAGTACCTGAGGTTAGGGTTATCAGATCCAGCTGTGTTACTGTACAGTACCTGGGTTAGGGCTAGCAGATCCAGCTGTGTTACTGTACAGTACCTGGTTTAGGGCTAGCAGATCCAGCTATGTTACTGTACAGTACCTGGGTTAGGGCTAGCAGATCCAGCTATGTTACTGTACAGTACCTGACGTAGGGTTAGCAGATCCAGCTGTATTCCTGTACAGTACCTGGGTTAGGGTTATCAGATCCAGCTGTGTTACTGTACAGTACCTGGGTTAGGGCTAGCAGATCCAGCTGTGTTACTGTACAGTACCTGGGTTAGGGCTAGCAGATCCAGCTATGTTACTGTACAGTACCTGACGTAGGGTTAGCAGATCCAGCTGTATTCCTGTACAGTACCTGGGTTAGGGTTATCAGATCCAGCTGTGTTACTGTACAGTACCTGATGTAGGGTTAGCAGATCCAGCTGTGTTACTGTACAGTACCTGAGGTTAGGGCTAATAGATCCAGCTGTGTTACTGTTAGGTGGGTTGTTCCAGGAACATTGCCTTATCTCGTGTAATTATTGGAAAATATTACTGTTTTTAAAGGTGTTGGAGATAAAATACAAGTTTTTATGAAATGTTTGAAATACTCTGTACACTTCAAAAAACAAAAAGGCTCCAGTGTGGTTTATTGTCAAGATTGCAAACCCTCGGGTTTGTTTTTCATGTGGGTATTTCTGTTTGCTTTTTGCTTATCTCGCGCTGATAATAACAGCTGCAGCTGTTCCATTCTACACCTTGTCTTGCCAATCTGAAAGTACAGCACACCTACGTCCCAAATTACATTTGATCCCCACTTTAGTGCACAGAATAGGGTGTGATTTGGGACACATCCCCCTACACCCTGGTCGAGCCAAACCAGCAGACAGGAGGAGGTCAGGAGGGGTGTTCCTGCCTCCTGAGGGTATAAAACAGGGTCAGAAATATCCCATCAGGAAAGACTGACACTAACAGACTGAAAACATGCTGAGGTTCGTCTTGTTGAGCGCTCTCGCAGCCCTGGGTAAGAACTGTACCTCTTCCAGACATTCTCTCTGTCTGTCTTTTTCTACCAGACACTCTCTCTGTCTGTCTTTTTCTACCAGACACTCTCTCTGTCTGTCTTTTTCTACCAGACACTCTCTCTGTCTGTCTTTTTCTACCAGACACTCTCTCTGTCTGTCTTTTTCTACCAGACACTCTCTCTGTCTGTCTTTTTCTACCAGACACTCTCTCTGTCTGTCTTTTTCTACCAGACACTCTCTCTGTCTGTCTTTTTCTACCAGACACTCTCTCTGTCTGTCTTTTTCTTCCAGACACTCTCTCTGTCTGTCTTTTTCTACTAGACACTCTCTCTGTCTGTCTTTTTCTACCAGACACTCTCTCTGTCTGTCTTTTTCTACCAGACACTCTCTCGGTCTGTCTTTTTCTTCCAGACACTCTCTCTGTCTGTCTTTTTCTACCAGACACTCTCTCTGTCTGTCTTTTTCTACCAGACACTCTCTCGGTCTGTCTTTTTCTACCAGACACTCTCTCTGTCTGTCTTTTTCTACCAGACACTCTCTCTGTCTGTCTTTTTCTACCAGACACTCTCTCTGTCTGTCTTTTTCTTCCAGACACTCTCTCTGTCTGTCTTTTTCTACCAGACACTCTCTCTGTCTGTCTTTTTCTACCAGACACTCTCTCTGTCTGTCTTTTTCTACCAGACACTCTCTCGGTCTGTCTTTTTCTTCCAGACACTCTCTCGGTCTGTCTTTTTCTACCAGACACTCTCCCCCGTTCACACTCACTCTCTTTTCTTATTCAGACTCTCTTCCTCTTCCTCCCTCTCCATTTTCTCAATTTCCTTGTGTCTCGTTCTCTCTCTCTCTCTCTCTCTCTCTTTGAGTACGTACAGCATCCAGAAGAAATCTACTTTTTTAACAATTACCCCTTGTAACCTCCTGCAGTGCTGGCTATGGATCTGGAGCCACAGCCCAGATACCTGGAAGAGGTTCCTGAGCAGAGAGTTGTGGGTGGTGAGGTCGCCCAGCCCAACTCCTGGCCCTGGCAGGTAAAACATTAGCCTGATCCCAGGACTGTGCTATATGTGCTTCAGCCAACTCTTCGATACTCCACTTGTAATAGGAGTTGGCTGTGATACATACAGATCTGGGACCAGGCAACAACACCAAAAATATGACTTTTACTTGAATTAAACTGTGAGCACCAGACCTAGGTGGAAAAATATTTGTATTTAGTAGTATATTTGAAAATACTAACTTTTAAATACTCAAGGTAGTTGAATATACACTGAGTATACAAAACATTAAGAACACCTTCCTAATATTAAGTTGGCACACCTTTCATGCTCTCAGAACAGCCTCAATTTGCCGGGACATTGGAATCTACCAGGTGTCCAAAGTGTTCCACAGGGAAGCTGGTCCATGTTGATTCCAATGCTTCCCACAGCAGGGTTTCCTAATGTTTTGTACACTCAGTTGTACTTTATTTAGAGTTTCAACTAAAATGGTTAGATTGCGTTTGATGTTCAAATAGAGGTCTCAGAAAAAAAAAAATAATATTTGAAGGTATTTTGAGTACCTCTCAGAAAACTCGATTATATTTTTAAGTTATTTTAATATATGCAAGTTATTTGAAAACAACCCGCCAAAAGATATGTATGTGATAATTGCCAAATATTTGATGTGGAAACAAACACTACAATAGTTAGTTGAATTAGTCAAAATAGATGACAATTAGCAGATGGTTTATGGCTCTTAGACATTCATCTTAGTATAGCCTATAGCCTTGAATCAAATACATGAGGGACATTGAATCACCTCAACATTAACAAACAATTAATAATCATTAATTGTTGATCATTATTGTTGATCATTGTTGATCATTGGATATTGCTCTCCATAATAATGAAGTTACCACAACAGTCCCTATTCCTCTTGTCTACTGTGGTTACTAAAACTCTCAGCTCATTGAGATGCAATTAAAATGTATCATGTTACTAAAATTATGCTTCAAAAGTAATTACAGTTGTATTATACAGGCACAACAACAGTTTCTATGTTAAATGTTACTGAGAATGCTAACAGCAACAAAATATGGCTATGAAACATTGAAAGGAAACTAAATATCCCAAAACTAGCTTCATCAATCAGCTACAGCCAAGGTAGGTGGAAAATTGTGTTAGTTTGTATCCATACTATGCTTTTAAAGATGGTATAGTCACAGTGTGTTTGAAACAAGAAAATATACCCTCAGGGGGACAAATAGTTTTCGTAGTTGTTTTTTGCTAAGCATCCAACTTCCTGTTTGCAAATGGCTTTGAATTTCTCTGCAGTATTTTCAGGTATTAAAAAAAAATTAATTGCAGCTTTCGACCTTTTTCAATGGCACGTTGAAAGTCATACAGTAGTTGAGCATCACAACGTATTTATACTTCTCTGTACAAAATATCATTGGTTAATTGGTTTGACTTAATTATGTACACCTCAAATAAAATAAAATACAATTTTATTTGTCACATACACCTGGTCAGCAGATGTTAGACTGTGACATCGGGTGGTGTAGGTGTCCTCACCTGGGGCAATGGACATTTACAGAACGTTCAGCTAGAAATGCATTGTGTAGATCCAATACGACGGTCAGATAGATTGGAATAGTATAGGAGATTGTGAATGCTCTATTCATTTTATTTCTTTATTATTAGTAGTAATATTTTGTATTTTACCCCCCCTTTTTCTCCCTAATTTCGATCGTGTCTCATCGCTGCAACTCCCCAACGGGCTCAGGAGGCGAAGGTGGAGGTGCTTCCTCCGAAACATGACCCATCAAACCGCACTTCCCCGACCACTTAACCCGGGAAACCAGCCGCACCAATGTGTCGGAGGAAACACCGTTCAACTGACGACTGAGGTCATCCTGCAGGCGCCCGGCCCTCCACAAGGAGTCGCTAGAGCGAGATGAGCCAAATAAAGACCCCCCCGGGCAAACCCTCCCCTAACCCGGACGACGCTGGGCCAATTGTTCGCCGCCTCATTGGTCTCCCAGGTCACGGCCGGCTGCAACACAGTCCGGGATCGAACCCGGGTCTGTAGTGACGCCTCAAGCACTACGATGCAATGCCTTAGACCGCTGCGCCACTTGGGAGGCCTTGTCTTCTCATTTTTAACATCCTCCTCTCACCTCTCTCTCTTTCTCTCTTGTCCTCAGATCTCTCTCCAGTACAAGTCTGGCAGCTCCTACTACCACACCTGTGGAGGTAGTCTGATCAGGAGAGGATGGGTGATGACTGCTGCTCACTGTGTGGACAGGTTGGACAAAGGAAGACATTATAGAATAACTACATTTTTTCCAAGAGTTAACTTTACACAAATAAATAACAGCCCAAATACACAGATACAAATACAGTATACAAGATAAATAGCAAGTTTTTTGGGGGAATTTTGATTCAAATGCCATTTATAGAATATGGACGTGACTTCCTAGGTGACCAAGGTATTATTGCGTGTGTGTGTGTGTGTGTGTGCAGCCAGAGGACATGGCGTGTGGTTCTGGGAGACCACAACCTGAACACCAACGAGGGTAAGGAGCAGATCATGACCGTCAACAAAGTCTACATCCACAACTTGTGGAACTCAAACAGCGTTGCTGCAGGGTACGGAACTCATTTGTAATCGATTGTTATTTGTGTTTAAATTGCGTCAACAGTTGGTTTTGAATTGAACTACACTAGTTAAATGTCTCTATTTTTTTGTTGACAGATTCTAATGATACCATTTTATTACATCTTAAAAATAAGTGTTCTGTAGTATGTTTATAATAACAATTACCTGGAGAATGATCCTAGTGTTACGTAGATGTGTTAGGGGTTGAAGCACCGAAGAACAGGAAGAAGGTTAGGAGGCAGTATGTAAGAAAGATTTACGACTTGAGGTGAAAATGAAGCCTCCTGAACATGTGCTTCTGTTTCTCAGAAATGACATTGTGTACCTAATCTCAGCTCGTTACCTGTATAAAACACACCTGGGAGCCAGAAATCTTTCTGATTGAGAGGGCGTTAAATACTTATTTCCCTCATTAAAATGCAAATCAATTTATAACACTTTTGACATGAGTTTTTCTGGATTCTTCTGTTTTTATTCTGTCTCTCACTGTTCAAATAAACCCACCATTAAAATCATAGACGGATCATGTCTTTGTCAGTGGGCCAACGTACAAAATCAGCAGGGGATCAAGTACCTTTTTCCCTCACTGGATAACCCGAAGATGTATAACCTTCTATTCCTTAGATATGACATCGCTCTGCTGCGTCTGGACACCGAGGCTACCCTGAACTCTGCTGTCCAGCTGGCTGCTCTTCCTCCATCTGGCCAGATCCTGCCCAACAACAACCCGTGCTACATCACCGGATGGGGACGCACCTCCAGTGAGTTGCATAAGTAGCTAACAGTAACTGAACTTGTAAATGCTTTTGGGTTAATATTTGTACATTTATATTTGTGTCTTAGTTTATAGTTTTTTTTTCTCTAGAAGTTGATCTAGCCATATGATTCCCATCCTGTTTCCTCCTCTAACGTGTCCCCTTGTCTTCCCTGTAGCCGGCGGTTCTGTTATCTCCTCTAACGTGTCCCCCTGTCCTTCCCTGTAGCCGGCGGTTCTGTTTTCTCCTCTAACGTGTCCCCCTGTCCTTCCCTGTAGCCGGCGGTTCTGTTATCTCCTCTAACGTGTCCCCCTGTCCTTCCCTGTAGCCGGTGGTTCTGTTATCTCCTCTAACGTGTCCCCTTGTCTTCCCTGTAGCCGGCGGTTCTGTTATCTCCTCTAACGTGTCCCCTTGTCTTCCCTGTAGCCGGTGGTTCTGTTTTCTCCTCTAATGTGTCCCCCTGTCCTTCCCTGTAGCCGGCGGTCCTCTGTCCAACAGCCTGAAGCAGGCTTGGCTGCCCAGCGTTGACCACCAGACCTGCTCCAGCTCTAGCTGGTGGGGATCTACCATCAAGACCACCATGGTCTGTGCCGGTGGCGCAGCCAACTCTGGTTGCAATGTAAGACCAGTCTAATGGAATAATTGGGTTGAATATTGCAGTCAATTGGGGTGGGGTGGGGGGGGGGGGGTTGTTCCAGGGTTTGAGCCTGCAACCCTGTCTCTCTCGTTCCAACATCTTACCAGTTCTCTTAGTGGTGTACTGCTGAGGACTACAACATGTTATTGAATGAATAGATTATATTTCTTTATAATTTAGATGATGTCATTGCTTACTTATTTAGAACTGGAAAAAAATAAATCATTGATGTGTTGTAAGTATCTTGCCCTGGTCTCAGTCCTGAGGAAGCTCTCTCTGTCTCTCTCTCTCTCTCTCTGTCTCTCTCTCTCTCTCTCTCTCGCTCTCTCTCTCTCTCTGTCTCTCTCTCTGTCTCTCTCTCTGTCTCTCTCTCTCTCTCTCTCTTTCTCTACCCCTTCCATATCTCTCTGTCTCTCTCTGTCTCTGTCTCTGTCTCTGTCTCTGTCTCTGTCTCTCTCTCTCTCTGTCTCTCTCTCTCTCTCTCTCTCTCTCTCTCTCTCTCTCTCTCTCTCTCTCTCTCTCTCTCTCTCTCTCTCTCTCTCTCTCTCTCTCTCTCTCTCTCTCTCTCTCTCTCTCTCTCTCTCTCTCTCTCTCTCTCTCTCTCTCTCTCTCTCTCTCTCTCTCTCTCTCTCTCCCTCTCTCTCCATCATTGTAGGGAGACTCTGGCGGCCCCCTGAACTGCCAGGTCAACGGTCAGTACTATGTCCACGGTATTGCCAGCTTCGTTTCCAGCGCCGGATGCAACGCCACCCGCAAGCCCACCGTCTTCACCCGTGTGTCTGCCTACATCAGCTGGATGAACGGGGTACGTCCTGTAGAGCTAGGGACAGGAGAAGAACATTACTTTATTTCTCTCCAAGCTTGTCTATGTTATGCATATTTTAATTTGTCAAATTGGTGTCCGTCTCAGTAACAATATTGACTGTATTTTGGGCAAACGTCGGAATGCCGGTCTAATTAATTGTCTGTCCTTTCCTCTACAGATCATGGGTTGAAAGGGAACGTGGTCATCGAGCACAACCCAGCTCAATTTAATTTACATTCTGCTCTTTAAAGTTAAATAAACGTACACATTTTCAGTAAACCTGTTGTCTTGTCTACGTTTTAACAAGTCAAATCTATCTCTATGTTATTCTCCACTTTAAGATATCATATGTAAATGGATCAGAGTCGTGATAGGGTTAAACATGAGCACAGTTTTGAGTAAATTTCCCTTGGCAGTACCAATGATTTATGTATACACTAGATGACGTATAGGGGGCTCTGTTTTGAAGCCACCGTGCCTTCATCTTGAAACTCCCCCCACCAGTGTAAAAATAGTTAGGAGATATAGAAATGCTTTTATTAATATCTACATTTGTTTTTGCCTAATTTATTCTATTATAGACACATTAATGCATACTTTTAAATTATATTATGTCCCCACTACAACAACAAAATACTTCAATAAATGTAATTTTGTCCTTGAAACATTTCATTGAAATACTGAAGATTTCAAATCAAATAAAATTTTATTGGTCACATACACATGATTAGCAGATGTTGATACGAGTGTAGCGAAATGCTTGTGCTTCTATTTCTGACCGTGCAGTAATATCTAACAAGTAATCGAACAATTCCACAACAACTACCTTATACACACAAGTGTAAAGGAATGAATAAGAATATGTACATAAAAATATATGAATGAGTGATGGCCAAAAGGCATAGGCAAGATGCAGTAGATGGTATAGAGTACAGTACATACATATGAGATGAGTAATGTAGGGTATGTAAACATTATATAAAGTGGCATTGTTTAAAGTGGCTAGTGATACATTTATTACATAAATTTTTCCATTATTAAAGTGGCTAGAGATTTGAGTCAGTATTTTGGCAGCAGCCACTCAATGCTAGTGGTGGCTGTTTAACAGTCTGCTGGCCTTGAGATAGAAGATGTTTTTCAGTCTCTCGGTCCCTGCTTTGATGCACCTGTACTGACCTCACCTTCTGGATGATAGCGGGGTGAACAGGCAGTGGCTCGGGTGGTTGATGTCCTTACACAGGTATTCCTCTTGTCCAGATGGGTTAGGGCAGTGTGCAGTGTGGTTGCGATTTCGTCGTCTGTGGACCTATTTGGGAGGTAAGCAAATTGGTGTGGGTCTAGGGTGTCAGGTAGGGTGGAGGTGATATGGTCCTTGACTAGTCTCTGAAAGCACTTCATGATGACGGAAGTGAGTGCTACGGGGCGGTAGTCGTTTAGCTCAGTTACCTTAGCTTTCTTGGGAACAGGAACAATGGTGGTCCTCTTGAAGCATGTGGGAACAGCAGACTGGGATAGGGAGAGATTGAATATGTCCGTAAACACACCAGCCAGCTGGTCTGCGCATGCTCTGAGGACGTGAATTACATTCATTCCTATGGAGGACTGCTCTTATTGGGGGGTACCAACATGACTGACCGGTGGCTTTAAAGCCTCTCACTGACTAATACCTAGCATCAGCAATCCAGGGTTTATACACTATACATCATTCGGCAGTACATGCCCTACATATACAAAAGTATGTGGACACCCGTTCAAATGAATGAATTCGGCTATTTCAGCCACACCTGTTTATGACAGGTGTATAAAATTGAGCACACAGCCATGCAATCTCCATTGGCAGTAGAATAGAATAGCCTTACCGAAGTGCTCAGTTACTTTCAACGTGGCACTGTCATAGGATGACACCTTTCCAACAAGTCAGTTAGTCAAATTTCTGCACTGCTAGAGCTGCCCCGGTCAACTGTATGTGCTGTTTTTGTGAAGTGGAAACATAGAGGAGCAACAATGGCTCAGCCACGAAGTGGTAGGCCACACAAGCAGTTGCTCCCAACGTCACTTGGGTACACTGCAGCATCCACCGAGAGGCTCTTGCTGCCAAAGGAATGCCTGACAGCTTGAAATACATTTTGTGCATTACTGTACAGTGAAAAGGGTTAACTTTGTTAAAGCAAGGCCCCTGAACTCTTGTGTATTTTCTGCACTTTGCAATGATATGGGCAGCAACCACGTAACGCTTTTACAACATACAGAAGTGAACTAGTTATCAAGGGGCAAAGTATTGACACGTTTTTTGAATTGAGAGACGAGTTTAAAGTTTTCTTTACTGACCATAATTTTCACTTGTCTGACCGTTTGCATGATGACGAGTTTCTCACACGACTGGCCTATCTGGGTGATGTTTTTTCTCGCATGAATGATCTGATGAATGATCTTGTTAAGGTGAGTGAATGAGGACCCAAAAGCGAACTAACTTAAACAGAGCTTCTTTAATCACCAAACATAGGTAGGCTCAGATAGACCGGCAGATTCCGACAGGACAGGACAAGGTTACAGCAAACATGACGATAGTCTGGCTCAGGCATGAAATACAACAAACAAGAATCCGACAAGGACAGGAACAAAAACAGAGAGAGATATAGGGGACTAATCAGAGGGAAAAGGGGAACAGGTGGGAGAAGGGGTGACGAGGTAGTCAAGAGGAGACAAGGAACAGCTGGGGGAAAGCGGGGGAGAAAGGTAACCTAATACGACCAGCAGAGGGAGACAGGGTGAAAGGAAAGGACAGAAAGACACAACATGACAATACATGACAGTACCCCCCCACTCACCGAGCGCCTCCTGGCGCACTCGAGGAGGAAACCTGGCGGCAACGGAGGAAATCCTCGATCAGCGCACGGTCCAGCAAGTCCCGAGAGGGAACCCAACTCCTCTCCTCAGGACCGTACCCCTCCCAATCAACGAGGTACTGGTGACCACGGCCCCGAGGACGCATGTCCAAAATCCTGCGGACCCTGTAGATGGGTGCGCCCTCGACAAGGATGGGGGGGGGGGGGGGGAAGACGAGCGGGGGCGCGAAGAACGGGCTTAATACAGGAGACATGGAAGACCGGGTGGACGCGACGAAGGTATCGCGGAAGAAGAAGTCGAACTGCGACAGGATTAATGACCCGAGAAATACGGAACGGACCAATGAACCGCGGGGTCAACTTGCGAGAAGCCGTCTTAAGGGGAAGGTTCTGAGTGGAGAGCCAAACTCTCTGACCGCGACAATATCTAGGACTCTTAGTTCTACGCTTATTAGCAGCCCTCACAGTCTGCGTCCTATAACGGCAAAGTGCAGACCTGACCCTCTTCCAGGTGCGCTCGCAACGTTGGACAAAAGCCTGAGCGGAGGGGACGCTGGACTCGGCGAACTGAGATGAGAACAGCGGAGGCTGGTACCCGAGGCTACTCTGAAAAGGAGATAGCCCGGTCGCAGACGAAGGAAGCGAGTTGTGGGCGTATTCTGCCCAGGGGAGCTGTTCTGACCAAGACGCAGGGTTGCGAAAAGAAAGACTGCGTAAGATGCGACCAATAGTCTGATTGGCCCGTTCTGCTTGACCGTTAGACTGGGGGTGAAAGCCGGAAGAGAGACTGACGGAAGCCCCAATCAAACGGCAAAACTCCCTCCAAAATTGAGACGTGAATTGCGGACCTCTGTCCGAAACGACGTCTGACGGAAGGCCATGAATTCTGAAAACATTCTCGATGATGATTTGTGCCGTCTCTTTAGCAGAAGGAAGCTTAGCAAGGGGAATGAAATGAGCCGCCTTAGAGAACCTATCGACAACCGTAAGAATAACAGTCTTCCCCACTGACGAAGGCAGTCCGGTGACAAAATCTAAGGCGATGTGAGACCACGGTCGAGAGGGAATGGGAAGCGGCCTGAGACGGCCGGCAGGAGGGGAGTTACCGGACTTAGTCTGCGCGCAGACCGAACAAGCAGCCACGAAACGACGCGTGTCATGCTCCCGGGTGGGCCACCAAAAACGCTGGCGAATGGAAGCAAGCGTACCCCGAACGCCAGGGTGGCCGGCTAACTTGGCAGAGTGAGCCCACTGAAGAACGGCCAGACGAGTAGGAACGGGAACGAAAAGAAGGTTCCTAGGACAAGCGCGCGGCGACGGAGTGTGAGTGAGTGCTTGCTTTACCTGCCTCTCAATTCCCCAGACAGTCAACCCGACAACACGCCCCTCAGGGAGAATCCCCTCGGGGTCAGTGGAGGCTACTGAAGAACTGAAGAGACGAGATAAAGCATCAGGCTTGGTGTTCTTAGAGCCCGGACGATAAGAAATCACGAACTCGAAACGAGCGAAAAACAGCGCCCAACGCGCCTGACGCGCATTAAGTCGTTTGGCAGAACGGATGTACTCAAGGTTCCTATGGTCAGTCCAAACGACAAAAGGAACGGTCGCCCCCTCCAACCACTGTCGCCATTCGCCTAGGGCTAACCGGATGGCGAGCAGTTCGCGGTTTCCCACATCATAGTTACGTTCCGACGGCGACAGGCGATGAGAAAAATACGCGCATGGGTGGACCTTGTCGTCAGAGAGGGAGCGCTGAGAAAGAATGGCTCCCACGCCCACCTCTGACGCGTCAACCTCGACAACGAACTGTCTAGAGACGTCAGGTGTAACAAGGATAGGAGCGGATGTAAAACGATTCTTGAGGAGATCAAAAGCTCCCTGGGCGGAAACGGACCACTTAAAGCACGTCTTGACAGAAGTAAGGGCTGTGAGAGGAGCTGCCACCTGACCGAAATTACGGATGAAACGACGATAGAAGTTCGCGAAGCCGAGAAAGCGCTGCAGCTCGACGCGTGACTTAGGGGCGGGCCAATCAATGACAGCTTGGACCTTAGCGGGATCTATCTTAATGCCTTCAGCGGAAATAACAGAACCGAGAAATGTGACGGAGGAGGCATGAAAAGTGCACTTCTCAGCCTTCACAAAAAGACAATTCTCTAAAAGGCGCTGGAGGACACGTCGAACGTGCTGAAGATGAATCTGGAGTGACGGTGAAAAAATCAGGATATCGTCAAGGTAAACGAAAACAAAGATGTTCAGCATGTCTCTCAGGACATCATTGACTAATGCCTGAAAGACAGCTGGAGCGTTAGCGAGGCCGAAAGGAAGAACCCGGTATTCAAAGTGCCCTAACGGAGTGTTAAACGCCGTCTTCCACTCGTCCCCCTCCCTGATGCGCACGAGATGGTAAGCGTTACGAAGGTCCAACTTAGTGAAAAACCTGGCTCCCTGCAGGATCTCGAAGGCTGAAGACATAAGAGGAAGCGGATAACGATTCTTAACTGTTATGTCATTCAGCCCTCGATAATCTATGCAGGGGCGCAGAGACCCGTCCTTCTTCTTGACAGAAAAAAACCCCGCTCCGGCGGGAGAGGAGGAGGGGACTATGGTACCGGCGTCAAGAGCTACAGACAAATAATCCTCGAGAGCCTTACGTTCGGGAGCCGACAGAGAGTATAGTCTACCCCGGGGGGGAGTGGTTCCCGGAAGGAGATCAATACTACAATCATACGACCGGTGTGGAGGAAGAGAGGTGGCCCTGGACCGACTGAACACCGTGCGCAGATCGTGATATTCCTCCGGCACCCCTGTCAAATCACCAGGCTCCTCCTGTGAAGAAGAGACAGAGGAAACAGGAGGGATAGCAGACATTAAACATTTCACATGACAAGAGACGTTCCAGGAGAGGATAGAATTACTAGACCAATTAATGGAAGGATTATGACAAACTAGCCAGGGATGGCCCAAAACAACAGGTGTAAAAGGTGAACGAAAAATCAAAAAAGAAATGGTTTCGCTATGATTACCAGAAACAGTGAGGGTTAAAGGTAGCGTCTCACGCTGAATCCTGGGGAGAGGACTACCATCCAGGGCGAACAAGGCCGTGGACTCCCTTAACTGTCTGAGAGGAATGTCATGTTCCCGAGCCCAGGTCTCGTCCATAAAACAGCCCTCCGCCCCAGAGTCTATTAAGGCACTGCAGGAAGCTGACGAACCGGTCCAGCGTAGATGGACCGACAAGGTAGTGCAGGATCTTGAAGGAGAGACAGGAGTAGTAGCGCTCACCAGTAGCCCTCCGCTTACTGATGAGCTCTGGCTTTTACTGGACATGAAGTGACAAAATGACCAGCAGAACCGCAATAGAGACAGAGGCGGTTGGTGATTCTCCGTTCCCTCTCCTTAGTCGAGATGCGGATACCTCCCAGCTGCATAGGCTCAGCTCCCGAGCCGGCAGAGGAAGATGGTAGTGATGCGGAGAGGGGGGCAACGGAGAACGCGAGCTCCTTTCCACGAGCTCGGTGACGAAGATCAACCCGTCGCTCAATGCGAATAGCGAGTTCAATCAGGGAATCCACGCTGGAAGGGACCTCCCGGGAGAGAATCTCATCCTTTACCTCTGCGCGGAGACCCTCCAGAAAACGAGCGAGCAAAGCCGGCTCGTTCCAGCCACTGGAGGCAGCAAGAGTGCGAAACTCAATAGAGTAGTCTGTTATGGATCGATTACCTTGACATAGGGAAGACAGGGCCCTGGAAGCCTCCTCCCCAAAAACAGATCGATCAAAAACCCGTATCATCTCCTCCTTAAAGTCCTGATACTGGTTAGTACACTCAGCCCTTGCCTCCCAGATTGCCGTGCCCCACTCACGAGCCCGTCCAATAAGGAGAGATATGACGTAGGCGACACGAGCAGTGCTCCTGGAGTAAGTGTTGGGCTGGAGAGAAAACACAATATCACACTGGGTGAGGAACGAGCGGCATTCAGTGGGCTCCCCAGAGTAAAACGGCGGGTTATTGATTCTGGGCTCCGGAGATTCGAAAGCCCTGGAAGTGGCCGGTGGATCGAGGCGGAGATGGTGAACCTGTTCTGTGAGGTTGGAGACTTGGGTGGCCAGGGTCTCAACGGCATGTCGAGCAGCAGACAATTCCTGCTCGTGTCTGCCTAGCATCGCTCCCTGGATCTCGACGGCTGAGTGGAGAGGATCCGAAGTCGCTGGGTCCATTCTTGGTCAGATTCTTCTGTTAAGGTGAGTGAATGAGGACCCAAAAGCGAACTAACTTAAACAGAGCTTCTTTAATCACCAAACATAGGTAGGCTCAGATAGACCGGCAGATTCCGACAGGACAGGACAAGGTTACAGCAAACATGACGATAGTCTGGCTCAGGCATGAAATACAACAAACAAGAATCCGACAAGGACAGGAACAAAAACAGAGAGAGATATAGGGGACTAATCAGAGGGAAAAGGGGAACAGGTGGGAGAAGGGGTGACGAGGTAGTCAAGAGGAGACAAGGAACAGCTGGGGGAAAGCGGGGGAGAAAGGTAACCTAATACGACCAGCAGAGGGAGACAGGGTGAAAGGAAAGGACAGAAAGACACAACATGACAATACATGACAGATCTAGGATTACAGGGACTCTCCACAGCTATAGTGAATGTGCGGGACAAAATTGAGGCTATGATTAAGAAATTGGAGCTCTTCTCTGTCTGCATTAACATGGACAACACACTTTCCGATATCCACTTACCGATATCTGAACACGAGATTTCGATTTTTCGATTTCATCGAAATCGCAACAAGTGTTTCTGTGAAAATGTAATTTAATCAGAAGCCACTGTCAGATTTCAGGATAGGGCTGCGCTCAGAGTATCCTGTCTTGGCAAATCATTCTGTTAAGACACTGGTGCCCTTTGCAACCACGTACCTATGTGAGAGTGGATTCTCGGCCCTCATTTGCATGAAAACGAAATACAGGCACAGACTGTGTGTGGAAAATGATTTAAAAGTGAGAATCCCTCCAATACAACCCAACATTGCAGAGTTATGTGCATCCTTTCAAGCACACCCTTCTCATTAACCTGTGGTGAATTAATCACCATTTTTGATTAACAAATAAAGTTTTATATGCAAGATGGCTAAATAAAGAGCAAAATGACTGATTATTATTATATTATTATTTGTGACCTGGTCCTATAAGAGCTCTTTGTCACTTCCCACGAGCCGGGTTGTGACAAAAACTCACCCTCATTGTTATGTTTAATAAATGTATCGTATAGTGTGTGTGGCAGGCTTACGATGACAAAAAACAACATTTGAGAGTGCGCTGACCCTGGTGCTAGAGGGGGTACAGCTGACCCTGGGGCTAGAGGGGGTACAGTTGACCCTGGGGCTAGAGGGGGTACAGCTGACCCTGGGGCTAGAGGGGGTACAGCTGACCCTGGTGCTAGAGGGGGTACAGCTGGAGGTTGAATGTTTGAAGGGGTACGGGACTATAAAACGTTTGGGAACCACTGGAAAATGATCCATATTGTAACTACTCACTAGGTGGGGCTAAAATACAACAAACTAATAATACTCTGACTATGTCTTGCAACCACGTCTCATAGTGGGACATAACGATTTACACTGAACAAAAATACAAATGCAACATTCAACAATTTTCAAGATTTTACTGCGTTACAGTTCGTATAAGGGAATCAGTAAATTGAAATAAATTCATTAGGCCCTAATCCATGATTTTCACATGACTTGCATCTGCTGGTCACAGACATATTAAAAAAGAATTGGCCTCACAATTATTTATTTATATTTTATTTAACCTTTATTTAACTAGGCAAGTCAGTTAAGAACAAATTCTTATTCACAATGACGGGGACTGGGATTAAAATTAATGAATTAATAAATACAACATAAATATACATATAGGACAATACACACAACAAGAGAGACAACACAACACTACATAAAGAGAGACCTAAGACAACAACATAACAAGGCAGCAACACATGACAACACAGCATGGTAGCAACACAACATGACAACAACATGGCAGCAGCACAACATGGTACAAACATTATTGGGGACAGACAACAGCACAGAGGTCAAGAAGGTAGAGACAACAATACATCACACAAAGCAGCCACAACTGTCAGTAAGAGTGTCCATGATTGAGTCTTTGAATGAAGAGGTTGAGATAAAACTGTTCAATTTGAGTGTTTGTTGCAGCTCGTTGAAGTCGCTAGCTGCAGCGAACTGAAAAGACGAGCGACCCAGGGATGTGTGTGCTTTGGGGACCTTTAACAGAATGTGACTAGCAGAACGGGTGTTGTATGTGAAGGATGAGGGCTGCAGTAGATATCTCAGATAGGGGTAAGTGAGGCCTAAGAGGGTTTTATAAATAAGCATCAACCAGTGGGTCTTGCGACGGGTATACAGAGATGACCAGTTTACAGAGGAGTATAGAGTGCAGTGATGTGTCCTATAAGGAGCATTGGTGGCAAATCTGATGGCCGAATGGTAAAGAACATCTAGCCGCTCGAGAGCACCCTTATCTGCCGATCTATAAATTATGTCTCCATAATCTAGCGTGGGCAGGATGGTCATCTGAATCAGGGTTAGTTTGGCAGCTGGGGTGAAAGAGGAGCGATTACGATAGAGGAAACCAAGTCTAGATTTAACTTTAGCCTGCAGCTTTGATATGTGCTGAGAGAAGGACAGTGCACCGTCTAGCCATACTCCCAAGTACTTGTATTTGGTGACTACCTCAAGCTCTAAACAATAGTCCTCAGAATCTCATCACGGTATCTCTGTGCATTCAAATTGCCATCGATAAAATGCAATTGTGTTCGTTGTCCGTAGCGTATGCCTGCCCATACCATAACCCCCACTGCCACCATGGGGCACTCTGTTCACAAAGTTGCCATCAGCAAACAACTCGCCCACATGACACCATACATGTGGTTTGAGGTTGTGAGGCCGGTTGGACGTACTAAAAAAATTCTCAAAAACGACGTTGGAGGCGGCTTATAGTAGAGAAAAGAACATGCAATTATCAGGCAACAGCTCTGGTGGGCGTTCCTGCAGTCATCATGTCAATTGCACTGCTCCCTCAAAACTTGAGACATCTGTGGCATTGAGTTGTGTAACAGAGTGTCCTTTTATGGTTCCCAGCACAAGGTGCACCTGTATAATTATCATGTTGTTTAATCAGCTTCTTGATATGCCATACCTGTCAGGTGGATGGATTAACTTGGCTAAAGGAGAAATGCTCACTAGCAAGGATGTAAACAAATGTGTGCACAACATTTGAGAGAAGTAAGCTTTTGTGCATGTGGAACCTTTCTGGGATCTTTATTTCAGCTCATGAAACATGGGACCAACACTTTAGATGTTGTGTTAATAGTTTTTATTCAGTGTGCTTAAGAGCACATTCATGCAGATTTTTTCCTAGTTTCATGAGATAAGAAATAGATTAATATTACAATGTGCATATGAACCATAAGCCTACGGTCAACATTGAGGTTTGAGGTAAATAATTCACAACTTCCATAGTGTATCTTTATGTCGCCATTAAGTCCACAGGAGTAGTGACATAGACAAACTCTCACTGAAACTTTGATTTCAAGCTGATCGCACCCAGCGTTCCATGTTCTGAGTTCTATGTTCTGCGTTCCGTGCTCTGAGTTCTATGTTCTGCGTTCCATGTTCTGAGTTCTATGTTCTGTGTTCCGTGATCTGAGTTCTATGTTCTGTGTTCCGTGCTCTGAGTTCTATGTTCTGCGTTCCATGCTCTGAGTTCTATGTTCTGCGTTCCGTGTTCTGAGTTCTATGTTCTGCGTTTCATGTTCTGAGTTCTATGTTCTGTGTTCCGTGCTCTGAGTTCTATGTTCTGTATTTCGTGCTCTGAGTTCTATGTTCTGCGTTCCATGTTCTTAGTTCTATGTTCTGCGTTCCGTGCTCTGAGTTCTATGTTCTGCGTTCCGTGTTCTGCGTTCCGTACTCTGAGTTCTATGTTCTGCGTTCCATGTTCTGAGTTCTATGTTCTGCGTTCCGTGCTCTGAATTCTATGTTCTGCATCCTGAGTTCTATGTTCTGCCATGCGTGCTCTGAGTTCTATCTTCTGCGTTCCGTGCTCTGAGTTCTATGTTCTGCGTTCCGTGTTCTGAGTTCAATGTTCTGCGTTCCATGTTCTGAGTTCTATGTTCTGTGTTCCGTGCTCTGAGTTCTATGTTCTGTGTTCCGTGCTCTGTTCTATGTTCTGCGTTCCATGTTCTTAGTTCTATGTTCTGCGTTCCGTGTTCTATGTTCTGCGTTCCGTGTTCTGCATTCCGTGTTCTGAGTTCTATGTTCTGCGTTCCATGTTCTGAGTTCTATGTTCTGCGTTCCGTGCACTGAGTTCTATGTTCTGCGTTCTGCGTGTGTGCACAACATTTGAGAGAAGTAAGCTTTTTGTGCATATGGAACCTTTCTGGGATCTTTATTTCAGCTCATGAAACATGGGACCAACACTTTACATGTTGTGTTAATAGTTTTTATTCAGTGTGCTTAAGAGCACATTCATGCAGATTTTTTCCTAGTTTCATGAGATAAGAAATAGATTAATATTACAATGTGCATATGAACCATAAGCCTACGGTCAACATTGAGGTTTGAGGTAAATAATTCACAACTTCCATAGTGTATCTTTATGTCGCCATTAAGTCCACAGGAGTAGTGACATAGACAAACTCTCACTGAAACTTTGATTTCAAGCTGATCGCACCCAGCGTTCCATGTTCTGAGTTCTATGTTCTGCTTTCCGTGCTCTGAGTTCTATGTTCTGCGTTCCGTGCTCTGAATTCTATGTTCTGCATTGCGTGCTCTGAATTCTATGTTCTGTGTTCCGTGCTCTGAGTTCTATGTTCTGCGTTCCATGTTCTGAGTTCTATGTTCTGTGTTCCGTGATCTGAGTTCTATGTTCTGTGTTCCGTGCTCTGAGTTCTATGTTCTGCGTTCCATGCTCTGAGTTCTATGTTCTGCGTTCCGTGTTCTGAGTTCTATGTTCTGCGTTTCATGTTCTGAGTTCTATGTTCTGTGTTCCGTGCTCTGAGTTCTATGTTCTGTATTTCGTGCTCTGAGTTCTATGTTCTGCGTTCCATGTTCTTAGTTCTATGTTCTGCGTTCCGTGCTCTGAGTTCTATGTTCTGCGTTCCGTGTTCTGCGTTCCGTGCTCTGAGTTCTATGATCTGCGTTCCATGTTCTGAGTTCTATGTTCTGCGTTCCGTGCTCTGAATTCTATGTTCTGCATCCTGAGTTCTATGTTCTGCCATGCGTGCTCTGAGTTCTATGTTCTGTGTTCCGTGCTCTGAGTTCTATGTTCTGTGTTCCGTGCTCTGAGTTCTATGTTCTGCGTTCCATGTTCTTAGTTCTATGTTCTGCGTTCCGTGTTCTATGTTCTGCGTTCCGTGTTCTGCATTCCGTGTTCTGAGTTCTATGTTCTGCGTTCCATGTTCTGAGTTCTATGTTCTGCGTTCCGTGCACTGAGTTCTATGTTCTGCGTTCTGCGTTCTGCGTTCTATTTTCTGCGTTCCATGTTCTGAGTTCTATGTTCTGTGTTCCGTGCGCTGAGTTCTATGCTCTGAGTTCTATGTTCTGCGTTCCGTGTTCTGCGTTCCGTGCTCTGAGTTCCATGTTCTGCGTTCCATGTTCTGAGTTCTATGTTCTGCGTTCCATGCACTGAGTTATATGTTTTGCGTTCCATGTTCTGAGTTCTATGTTCTGTGTTCCGTGCTCTGAGTTCTATGCTCTGAGTTCTATGTTCTGCGTTCCATGTTCTGAGTTCTATGTTCTGCGTTCCGTGCACTGAGTTCTATGTTCTGCGTTCTGAGTTCTATGCTCTGCGTTCCATGTTCTGTGTTCTATTGTGAACTATTTGACATTGGCTCTCATTGAGGTGATTAGTTGATCATATTTCTTGAAAGAACATTCCAACTCTTTTCACCATCCATTCACCGGGTCTTCCCAGGCCAAGCCTCGGTCCTGATAGCTACAATAATAGACTGTTTGACCATAGGGATAACAAGCACGTCCTCAACACCAGCAGTCACTTTATACATCACGTTAATTAGGACTGAAAGTCATTAAAAATGGCTGCTTGCGTTTTGGATTATGACCTTATCTGTAGCTATTAAAAAGATACACATTCCAACTTGTATTTGAACTCACTCTGACACATCAGGAAAAGGGTTTTAAGGTTGTGTCGCAAAATGTCACCTTACAATGTGCACTACCAGAGCCCTATGGGCCCAAGTCAAGAGTTGTGCACTACCAGAGCCCTATGGGCCCAAGTCAAGAGTTGTGCACTACCAGAGCCCTATGGGCCCAAGTCAAGAGTTGTGCACTACCAGAGCCCTATGGGCCCAAGTCAAGAGTTGTGCACTACCAGAGCCCTATGGGCCCAAGTCAAGAGTTGTGCACTACCAGAGCCCTATGGGCCCAAGTCAAGAGTTGTGCACTACCAGAGCCCTATGGGCCCAAGTCAAGAGTTGTGCACTACCAGAGCCCTATGGGCCCAAGTCAAGAGTTGTGCACTACCAGAGCCCTAAATCAAATCAAATCAAATTTTATTTGTCACATACACATGGTTAGCAGATGTTAATGTGAGTGTAGCGAAATGCTTGTGCTTCTAGTTCCGACAATGCAGTAATAACAAGTAATCTAACTAACAATTCCAAAACTACTGTCTTGTACACAGTGTAAGGGGATAAAGAATATGTACATAAGGATATATGAGTGAGTGATGGTACAGAGCAGCATAGGCAAGATACAGTAGATGGTATCGAGTACAGTATGTACACATGAGATGAGTATGTAAACAAAGTGGCAAAGTGGCATAGTTTAAAGTGGCTAGTGATACATGTATTACATAAGGATACAGTCGATGATATAGAGTACGTATGCATATGAGATGAATAATGTAGGGTAAGTAACATTATATAAGGTAGCATTGTTTAAAGTGGCTAGTGATATATTTACATCATTTCCCATCAATTCCCATTATTAAAGTGGCTGGAGTTGAGTCAGTGTCAGTGTGTTGGCAGCAGCCACTCAGTGTTAGTGGTGGCTGTTTAACAGTCTGATGGCCTTGAGATAGAAGCTGTTTTTCAGTCTCTCGGTCCCAGCTTTGATGCACCTGTACTGACCTCGCCTTCTGGTTGATAGCGGGGTGAACAGGCAGTGGCTCGGGTGGTTGATGTCCTTGATGATCTTTATGGCCTTCCTGTGACATCGGGTGGTGTAGGTGTCCTGGAGGGCAGGTAGTTTGCCCCCGGTGATGCGTTGTGCAGACCTCACTACCCTATGGAGAGCCTTACGGTTGAGGGCGGTGCAGTTGCCATACCAGGCGGTGATACAGCCCGCCAGGATGCTCTCGATTGTGCATCTGTAGAAGTTTGTGAGTGCTTTTGGTGACAAGCCGAATTTCTTCAGCCTCCTGAGGTTGAAGAGGCGCTGCTGCGCCTTCTTCACGATGCTGTCTGTGTGAGTGGACCAATTCAGTTTGTCTGTGATGTGTATGCTGAGGAACTTAAAACTTGCTACCCTCTCCACTACTGTTCCATCGATGTGGATAGGGGGGTGTTCCCTCTGCTGTTTCCTGAAGTCCACAATCATCTCCTTAGTTTTGTTGACGTTGAGTGTGAGGTTATTTTCCTGACACCACACTCCGAGGGCCCTCACCTCCTCCCTGTAGGCCGTCTCGTCGTTGTTGGTAATCAAGCCTACCACTGTTGTGTCGTCCGCAAACTTGATGATTGAGTTGGAGGCGTGCGTGGCCACGCAGTCGTGGGTGAACAGGGAGTACAGGAGAGGGCTCAGAACGCACCCTTGTGGGGCCCCAGTGTTGAGCATCAGCGGGGAGGAGATGTTGTTTCCAACCCTCACCACCTGTGGGCGGCCCGTCAGGAAGTCCAGTACCCAGTTGCACAGGGCGGGGTCGAGACCCAGGGTCTCGAGCTTGATGACGAGCTTGGAGGGTACTATGGTGTTGAATGCCGAGCTGTAGTCGATGAACAGCATTCTCACATAGGTATTCCTCTTGTCCAGATGGGTTAGGGCAGTGTGCAGTGTGGTTGAGATTGCATCGTCTGTGGACCTATTTGGGCGGTAAGCAAATTGGAGTGGGTCTAGGGTGTCAGGTAGGGTGGAGGTGATATGGTCCTTGACTAGTCTCTCAAAGCACTTCATGATGACGGACGTGAGTGCTACGGGGCGGTAGTCGTTTAGCTCAGTTACCTTAGCTTTCTTGGGAACAGGAACAATGGTGGCCCTCTTGAAGCATGTGGGAACAGCAGACTGGTATAGGGATTGATTGAATATGTCCGTAAACACACCGGCCAGCTGGTCTGCGCATTCTCTGAGGGCGCGGCTGGGGATGCCGTCTGGGCCTGCAGCCTTGCGAGGGTTAACACGTTTAAATGTCTTACTCACCTCGGCTGCAGTGAAGGAGAGACCGCATGTTTTCGTTGCAGGCCGTGTCAGTGGCACTGTATTGTCCTCAAAGCGGGCAAAAAAGTTATTTAGTCTGCCTGGGAGCAAGACATCCTGGTCCGTGACTGGGCTGGATTTCTTCCTGTTGTCCGTGATTGACTGTAGACCCTGCCACATGCCTCTTGTGTCTGAGCCGTTGAATTGAGATTCTACTTTGTCTCTGTACTGGCGCTTAGCTTGTTTGATAGCCTTGCGGAGGCAATAGCTGCACTGTTTGTATTCGGTCATGTTACCAGACACCTTGCCCTGATTAAAAGCAGTGGTTCGCGCTTTCAGTTTCACACGAATGCTGCCATCAATCCACGGTTTCTGGTTAGGGAATGTTTTAATCGTTGCTATGGGAACGACATCTTCAACGCACGTTCTAATGAACTCGCACACCGAATCAGCGTATTCGTCAATGTTGTTATCTGACGCAATACGAAACATCTCCCAGTCCACGTGATGGAAGCAGTCTTGGAGTGTGGAGTCAGCTTGGTCGGACCAGCGTTGGACAGACCTCAGCGTGGGAGCCTCTTGTTTTAGTTTCTGTCTGTAGGCAGGGATCAACAAAATGGAGTCGTGGTCAGCTTTTCCGAAAGGGGGGCGGGGCAGGGCTTTATATGCGTCGCGGAAGTTAGAGTAACAATGATCCAAGGTCTTTCCACCCCTGGTTGCGCAATCGATATGGGCCCAAGTCAAGAGTTGTGCACTAAAAAAAGTTACATTTGGTTGATATACTGTCTGTCTGTCTGTCTGTCTGTCTGTCTGTCTGTCTGTGTGTGTTATACAGGTTGATAAACTGTCTGTCTGTTTTATACTGTTGATATACTGTCTGTCTGTCTGTCTGTCTGTCTGTCTGTGTGTGTGTGTGTGTGTGTTATACTGTTGATAAACTGTCTGTGTGCGTTATACTGTTGATAAACTGTCTGTCTGTGTGTGTTATACTGTTGATAAACTGTCTGTCTGTGTGTGTTATACTGTTGATAAACTGTCTGTGTGTGTTATACTGTTGATAAACTGTCTGTCTGTGTGTGTTATACTGTTGATAAACTGTCTGTCTGTGTGTTATACTGTTGATAAACTGTCTGTGTGTGTTATACTGTTGATAAACTGTCTGTCTGTCTGTCTGTCTGTCTGTCTGTCTGTCTGTCTGTCTGTCTGTCTGTCTGTCTGTGTGTGTTATACTGATTGATAAACTGTCTGTCTGTGTGTGTTATACTGTTGATAAACTGTCTGTCTGTGAGTTTGAGATCAAGGCCTCTTGTCTGTCTGTCTGTCTGTCTGTCTGTCTGTCTGTCTGTCTGTCTGTCTGTCTGTCTGTCTGTCTGTCGGTCTGTGTGTGTTATACTGATTGATAAACTGTCTGTCTGTGTGTGTAATACTGTTGATAAACTGTTTTGTCTGTGAGTTTGAGATCAAGGCCTCTTGACTTAAAGTAACGTTTGGTTCCCATGGGACTTTTATACTCAAACCTAAAACCTGACTAAACACAACAGATGAACCAGATGAATCTCATGCAGCTGTTACTGTCAGTAAGCATTCATCATCAAATGCACATCGCATGTTAGCAGTAGCCTACAACAGCACATGGTGAACACTAACAAGGGGCTAACGATGCTATCTTGTTTTCTTCAAGATGCCACCTAGTTTTAAAGGGCAACTCTTGACAAATACTGTATGAATTTCAAATGCATTAGCGTTAATGCTAACATACAGTGCCTTGCGAAAGTATTCGGCCCCCTTGAACTTTGCGACCTTTTGCCACATTTCAGGCTTCAAACATAAAGATATAAAACTGTATTTTTTTGTGAAGAATCAACAACAAGTGGGACACAATCATGAAGTGGAACGACATTTATTGGATATTTCAAACTTTTTTAACAAAACAAAAACTGAAAAATTGGGCGTGCAAAATTATTCAGCCCCCTTAAGTTAATACTTTGTAGCGCCACCATTTGCTGCGATTACAGCTGTAAGTCGCTTGGGGTATGTCTCTATCAGTTTTGCACATCGAGAGACTGACATTTTTTCCCATTCCTCCTTGCAAAACAGCTCGAGCTCAGTGAGGTTGGATGGAGAGCATTTGTGAACAGCAGTTTTCAGTTCTTTCCACAGATTCTCGATTGGATTCAGGTCTGGACTTTGACTTGGCCATTCTAACACCTGGATATGTTTATTTTTGAACCATTCCATTGTAGATTTTGCTTTATGTTTTGGATCATTGTCTTGTTGGAAGACAAATCTCCGTCCCAGTCTCAGGTCTTTTGCAGACTCCATCAGGTTTTCTTCCAGAATGGTCCTGTATTTGGCTCCATCCATCTTCCCATCAATTTTAACCATCTTCCCTGTCCCTGCTGAAGAAAAGCAGGCCCAAACCATGATGCTGCCACCACCATGTTTGACAGTGGGGATGGTGTGTTCAGCTGTGTTGCTTTTACGCCAAACATAACGTTTTGCATTGTTGCCAAAAAGTTCAATTTTGGTTTCATCTGACCAAAGCACCTTCTTCCACATGTTTGGTGTGTCTCCCAGGTGGCTTGTGGCAAACTTTAAATACACTTTTTATGGATATCTTTAAGAAATGGCTTTCTTCTTGCCACTCTTCCATAAAGGCCAGATTTGTGCAATATACGACTGATTGTTGTCCTATGGACAGAGTCTCCCACCTCAGCTGTAGATCTCTGCAGTTCATCCAGAGTGATCATGGGCCTCTTGGCTGCATCTCTGATCAGTCTTCTCCTTGTAGGAGCTGAAAGTTTAGAGGGACAGCCAGGTCTTGGTAGATTTGCAGTGGTCTGATACTCCTTCCATTTCAATATTATTGCTTGCACAGTGCTCCTTGGGATGTTTAAAATTTGGGAAATCTTTTTGTATCCAAATCCGGCTTTAAACTTCTTCACAACAGTATCTCGGACCTGCCTGGTGTGTTCCTTGTTCTTCATGATGCTCTCTGCGCTTTTAACGGACCTCTGAGACTATCACAGTGCAGGTGCATTTATACGGAGACTTGATTAAACACAGGTGGATTGTATTTATCATCATTAGTCATTTAGGTCAACATTGGATCATTCAGAGATCCTCACTGAACTTCTGGAGAGAGTTTGCTGCACTGAAAGTAAAGGGGCTGAATAATTTTGCACGCCCAATTTTTCAGTTTTTGATTTGTTAAAAAAGTTTGAAATATCCAATAAATGTCGTTCCACTTCATGATTGTGTCCCACTTGTTGTTGATTCTTCACAAAAAAATACAGTTTTATATCTTTATGTTTGAAGCCTGAAATGTGGCAAAAGGTCGCAAAGTTCAAGGGGGCCGAATACTTTCGCAAGGCACTGTATTCCCACGCTATGACACTGATACACAGAGAGCCTATGGGGATTTGGAAAGTGCTAAATGCCAACTAATTGTACACTATGACACTGATACACAGAGAGCCTATGGGGATTTGGAAAGTGCTAAATGTGAACTAATTGTACACTATGACACTGATACACAGAGAGTCTATGGGGATTTGGAAAGTGCTAAATGAGAACTAATTGTACACATTGACACTGATGTCTATGGATATTCTCCATGGTGTCGTAAGCGGTTGGTTTTCCTGCAAGCGCCCCGGTCTGAAGGTGTTGGTAGGGAGGTGCTCTGATGCTCTGATGCATCCCGGAGCGTAACAGCTGTGCAACTGATTTAATTGCAATTTTAACACAATGGAAACAGAGGATCACAATGGAAATGCATTTTCAAACGTTTTTTTTGTGTCTTCCTCAATGATTGTAAATGCATTATCCACATGTGCGGTTGTATTGTGTTTTAAATGGTCTAATAAAATCTGTCAATCAATCGATCTATCTCGCTATCTATCTATGGCTGGTGTTTACACTTGACACATACACTACCATTCAAAGGTTTGGGGTCACTTAGAAATGTCCTTGTTTTTGAAAGTAAAGCACGTTTTCTGTCCATTAAAATAACATCAAATTGATCAGAAATACAGTGTAGACATTGTTAATGTTGTAAATGACTATTGGAGCTGGAAACTGGCAGCTTCGTTAAATAGTGCCTGCAAAACACCAGTCTCAGCGTCAACAGTGAAGAGGCAACTCCTGGATGCTGGGCTTCTAGGAAAAATTGCAAAGGAAAAGCCATATCTCAGACTGGCCAGTAAAAATAAAATATTAAGATGGGCAAAAGAACACAGACACTGGACAGAGGAACTCTGCCTAGAAGGCCAGCATCCCGGAGTCGCCTCTTCACTGCTGACATTGACACTGGTGTTTTGTGGGCACTATTTAATGAAGCTGCCAGTTGAGGACTTGTGAGGCGTCTGTTTCTCAAACTGGACACTCTAATGTACTTGTCCTCTTGCTCAGTTGTGCACCGGAGCCTCCCACTCCTCTTTCTATTCTGGTTAGAGACAGTTTGCACTGTTCTGTGAAGGGAGTAGTACACAGCGTTGTACGATATCTTCAGTTTCTTGTCAATTCCTCGCATGGAATAGCCTTCATTTCTCCGAACAAGAATAGACTGACGAGTTTCAGAGAACGGTCTTTGTTTCTGGGCATTTTGAGCCTGTAATCAAACCCACAAATACTGATGCTCCAGATACACAACTAGTCTAATGAAGGCCAGTTTTATTGCTTCTTTAATCAGGACAACAGTTTTCAGCTGTGCTAACATAATTGCAAAAGGGTTTTCTAATGATCAATTAGCCTTTTAAAATTATAAACTTGGATTCGCTAACACAATGTGCCATTGTAACACGGGAGTGATGGTTGCTGATAATGGGCCTCTGTACACCTATATAGATATTCCATAAAATAAATCTGCCGTTTCCAGCTACAATAGTAATTTACAACATTAACAGTGTCTACACTATATGTCTGATCAATTTCATGTTATTTTAATGGACAAAAATTATGATTTTCTTTTAAAAAAACAAGGACATTTCTAAGCCACCACAAACCTTTGAACAGTAGTGTACATGCGACTTCTGCTATAAAAATACGAAGATCGCATTGAAAAGACAGGAGTTAGGTCAGGGACACATTGTGGATCGCATTGAAAAGACAGGAGTTAGGTCAGGGACACATTGTGGATCGCATTGAAAAGACAGGAGTTAGGTCAGGGACACATTGTGGATCGCATTGAAAAGACAGGAGTTAGGTCAGGGACACATTGTGGATCGCATTGAAAAGACAGGAGTTAGGTCAGGGACACATTGTGGATCGCATTGAAAAGACAGGAGTTAGGTCAGGGACACATTGTGGATCGCATTGAAAAGACAGGAGTTAGGTCAGGGACACATTGTGGATCGCATTGAAAAGACAGGAGTTAGGTCAGGGACACATTGTGGATCGCATTGAAAAGACAGGAGTTAGGTCAGGGACACATTGTGGATCGCATTGAAAAGACAGGAGTTAGGTCAGGGACACATTGTGGATCGCATTGAAAAGACAGGAGTTAGGTCAGGGACACATGTGTCAGGGACACATTGTGGATTTCTCCTCAGTCTGGAAGCGATCAGGCTAACAAAGGCGAATACAGTGGGCGATGTTGTCAGCGCTCTGTCCACAAGTTTTCAGAAAACTATGGCACCTTTTTTTCATAAAAAATTGGAGGAAATGTGTTCCTAGCGTGCAAGGAACGTGTTTGCTTGGCTTCATCGTTTTTCTTTGTGGGGGGGCTAGAGTTATGATAACCTGTTTACAATCCCTTTAGCTTTGCTAGCTAGATTGCTGGCTAGTTACAGAGGTTAGCTGGCTAGTTACAGAGGTTAGCTGGCTAGTTCGCTACAGTAGTTAGCTACTGACGTCAAGTTGTATCACATTTGTCCAGTTCCACCGTTCGCAGAATGTATACTGACATTTGAATGTAGTGCAGGAAAAAGGGGATCCAGGACACACTGTGGACCTGGTAGACACATGACGAGTTCGGAATTCCATGATCAGAACTCTTATGATCAGAATATCTATCAATATCCACACTCCCTCAGTGCTTGCCTCTCTCACTTTGCCTCCCCCCTCTCTCTCCCTCTCACACGTTTTCAGAGGACGAGGGAACAGGGAGGGCGGTGTGGAAGTAGGCCACACCAGGAGGGAGTAAAGATCTGTAGGTGTCACGGTTGTCGTCTGGAGATAGGTCCGTCTCCATCTCCTGCCGACGCAGGGTTTTTCTCTGTGGAGAAGAAGGGCGAGGATGTGTGGAAGACAGCCTCCAACACAGCCAGTGGACATTATGAGTACCAGGTAATTCGCTTATTTTCCCCTAGTGTATTTATCCCTGTATTTCCTGTCTCTCTGCAGCAGTTCGTCTTGTATGTTTAAGTCAAGTCAATCAGCGTGTTTTTCCCGTACTCCTTTTGTTATTCTCCTTTTTCTAGTCCTTCTGGTTTTGACCGTTGCCTGTTTTCTGGACTTTGTACCCGCCTGCCTGATCATTCTGCCTGCCTTGAGCACGAGCCTGTATGCCACTCTGTACCTCCTGGACTCTGATCTGGTTTTGACCTTTTTGCCAGTCCACGACCATTCTCTTGTCTACCCCTTTGGATGAATAAACATTTTTAAGACTCCAACCATCTGTCTCCTGTGTCTGCATCTGGGTCTCGCCTTGTGTCATGATATCAACATGAGAAAGCGTTGTGCCACTGAAAGAGAAAGAGGTGTTGAGGACTAGTAATCCCAAATAATCAGAGTCACAATCATAAAATATTAGACCATCTGGGCTGTTTCTTGGACCCAGATGAAGCTTAGTCCAAGGTTTTTTATGTCACTGACATAGCTTTGGAGACCAGCCCTAACTATAATCAACAAGAAAGGTTATAACATGTTATATAACAACATCTCTATTCTATGGTTCTCTACTGGAGCTCATTACGTCAGTCGTGTTTCATAAATGACATTTGAGAGTACGGAAACAAGTGTAGTCCCGGGGTTAATCAATCTGAGGCAAAAGCTTCTTCCCTTCATGTACTATAGGAGGTCTAGATACTGTATAACAACACCAATATAACTCAAACTACACTCAGAACTTAGTTACCAACCACTAAACAGACAGGAAATTGGAAAGCCAAAGGCAAAGAAAATATGCATTTCCCCAGGCCGACATTCCTGATATTAGATACTACCAGGTAGACTATGTA
>NC_048581.1:87539885-87584885 GCF_013265735.2 Oncorhynchus mykiss
ACCTATTAAGACGAGGTGCTGGCTAGCGGAGTAGAACACCTATTAAGACGAGGTGCTGGCTAGCGGAGTAGAACACCTATTAAGACGAGGTGCTGGCTAGCGGAGTAGAACACCTATTAAGACGAGGTGCTGGCTAGCGGAGTAGAACACCTATTAAGACGAGGTGCTGGCTAGCGGAGTAGAACACCTATAAAGACGAGGTGCTGGCTAGCGGAGTAGAACACCTATTAAGACGAGGTGCTGGCTAGCGGAGTAGAACACCTATTTAGACGAGGTGCTGGCTAGCGGAGTAGAACACCTATTAAGACGAGGTGCTGGCTAGCGGAGTAGAACACCTATTCAGACGAGGTGCTGGCTAGCGGAGTAGAACACCTATTAAGACGAGGTGCTGGCTAGCGGAGTAGAACACCTATTAAGACGAGGTGCTGGCTAGCGGAGTAGAACACCTATTAAAAAGAGGTGCTGGCTAGCGGAGTAGAACACCTATTAAGAAGAGGTGCTGGCTAGCGGAGTAGAACACCTATTAAGACGAGGTGCTGGCTAGCAGAGTAGAACACTTGAAAATAAAAGAGAGCCCCACACTCTAGGAGCTCAGATGCAAAAATGTAATTACCAACGTTTCGACAGCCAAGCTGTCTTCATCAGGGTATAATCACAAACACTGCGGGATGACTCGTTTATATAGTGTCAAAAGACACAGGTGTCTGTAATCATGGCCAAGAGTGGTCTAATATCATTGGTTAATAATCAAATATTAAAATGTCATACAAAGAACAGCTTACAAACAACAAATGGATAGCATACGATCATAGATTAAGTTGACTACACAAGCTTACAAACAATTACAATGGCAAAGTCACAATAATCACAAGAATGGCTTCAGATCAAAGTCTACGTTGAGATCGAAGGGCGCAAGGGTCTTTAAATTAAAGATCCAGGCAGCCTCTCGTTTTAACAATAAATTATCGAGGTCACCCTCTCCTAGGGAGGGTGACATATTCGATGCCAATATAACGCAGAGACGAAATCGAGTGGCCTGCCTCCAAGAAGTGGGCCGCAACTGGATAAGTAAAGTTTTTACACCTAACGGTGCTACGATGCTCTGAGATATAATTCGCACTTTGTTTTACCTACATCATTTTTACCACAAGGACAAGTTATAAGATAAATAACTGCCTTAGTGGAGCACGTAATAACACCTTTGATCGATTTCCCTGTTTGTGGGTGTTTGAAGGATCTACATTTATAAGTGCCATTGCATTGAGCACAGCCATTACATTTGTAATTTCCATCCAATAGGGGCGCAAATAGATTTTGTTCAGGAATATCTTGGGGTGGTAAATCAGAGTGTACCAATTTCTGCCCCACGAGAATACGACCAAGGGAAGGTCCGAAAACACATTACCGAGACTATCATGGGATTTTTAGGATGTGCCAATGTTTGTGAACAATTCCCTTAATTTGTTCAGAGCACTTTGAATAGCCGGTAGTTAGAACGCAAGAATGCGTATTTTTGCGAGACTGACCTTGAAAAATGTAATGTCTTGTTTTGTTTAGAATTTTCTCAATGGCAGAACTCTGACATTCCTGTCTTGCAGGAAATCACACACAGAACGAGCAGTATGGCTGGTGGAATTGTCATGCTGGAGGGTCATGTCAGGATGAGCCTGCAGGAAGGGTACCACATGAGGGAGGATAATGTCTACCCTGTAACGCACATCGTTGAGATTGCCTGCAATGACAACAAGCTCAGTCCGATGATAATGTGACGCATTGAGGAGAGTGCACAGTTATGAACTTGAAATGCTATTCATAAACCAATTAGGCACATTTGGGCAGACTTGATACAAAGTTTTGAACAGAAATAAAATGGTTCATTGGATCAGTCTAAAACTTTGTGCATACACTGCTGCCATCTAGTGTCCAAAATCTAAACTGCACCTATGCTGGAATAATACATTATGGCCTTTCACTTGCATTTCAAAGATGATGGTACAAAAAAAATACAAAAAAGAATCGCATGTTTTTTTCTTTGTATTATCTTTTACCAGATGTAATGTGTTATATTCTCCTACATTCATTTCACATTTCCACAAACTTCAGTGTTTCCTTTTAAATGGTATCAAGAATATTCATATCCTTGCTTCAGGTCCTGAAATACAGGTATGTCATTTTAGGCAAAAATGGGGGGAAAAAAGGGGCGGATCCTTAAGACGTTTTAACTAAAGCTTTTAGTTAAGAAAGTCCAACACCAATAGCTGAGCATCAGGCATTCAGCACATGAGAGGGAGAGACGCAGACACAACACAACACAACACGACACACAATTCCCTTTAGGACCAGGTCCCTGCTGTAATTCTCTTTAGAGCCAGGTCCCTGCTGTAATTCTCTTTATAGCCAGGTCCCTGCTGTAATTCTCTTTAGAGCCAGGTCCCTGCTGTAATTCTCTTTAGAACCAGGTCTCTGCTGTAATTCTCTTTAGGACCAGGTCCCTGCTGCAATTCTCTTTAGGACCAGGTCCCTGCTGTAATTCTCTTTAGAACCAGGTCTCTGCTGTAATTCTCTTTAGAACCAGGTCCCTGCTGTAATTCTCTTTAGGACCAGGTCCCTGATGTAATTCTCTTTAGGACCAGGTCCCTGCTGCTGTAATTCTCTTTAGGACCAGGTCCCTGCTGCTGTAATTCTCTTTAGAACCAGGTCCCTGTTGCTGTAATTCTCTTTAGAACCAGGTCCCTATTGTAATTATCTTTAGGACCAGGTCTCTGCTGTAATTCTCTTTAGAACCAGGTCCCTGCTATAATTCTCTTTAGAACCAGGTCCCTGCTGCTGTAATTCTCTTTAGAACCAGGTCCCTGCTGCTGTAATTCTCTTTAGAACCAGGTCCCTGCTGTAATTATCTTTAGAACCAGGTCCCTGCTGTAATTCTCTTTAGAACCAGGTCCCTGCTGTAATTCTCTTTAGGACCAGGTCCCTGCTGTAATTCTCTTTAGGACCAGGTCTCTGCTGTAATTCTCTTTAGGACCAGGTCCCTGCTGTAATTCTCTTTAGGACCAGGTCCCTGCTGTAATTCTCTTTAGAACCAGGTCCCTGCTGTAATTCTCTTTAGGACCAGGTCCCTGCTGTAATTCTCTTTAGGACCAGGTCCCTGCTGTAATTCTCTTTAGAACCAGGTCTCTGCTGTAATTCTCTTTAGAACCAGGTCCCTGCTGTAATTCTCTTTAGGACCAGGTCCCTGCTGTAATTCTCTTTAGAACCAGGTCCCTGCTGTAATTCTCTTTAGGACCAGGTCCCTGCTGTAATTCTCTTTAGGACCAGGTCCCTGCTGTAATTCTCTTTAGGACCAGGTCCCTGCTGTAATTCTCTTTGGAACCAGGTCCCTGTTGTAATTCTCTTTAGGACCAGGTCCCTGCTGTAATTCTCTTTAGGACCAGGTCCCTGCTGTAATTCTCTTTAGGACCAGGTCCCTGCTGTAATTCTCTTTAGGACCAGGTCCCTGCTGTAATTCTCTTTAGGATCAGGTCCCTGCTGTAATTCTCTTTAGGACCAGGTCCCTGCTGTAATTCTCTTTAGGACCAGGTCCCTGCTGTAATTCTCTTTAGGACCAGGTCCCTGCTGTAATTCTCTTTAGGATCAGGTCCCTGCTGTAATTCTCTTTAGAACCAGGTCCCTGCTGTAATTCTCTTTAGGACCAGGTCCCTGCTGTAATTCTCTTTAGAACCAGGTCCCTGCTGTAATTCTCTTTAGGACCAGGTCCCTGCTGTAATTCTCTTTAGGACCAGGTCCCTGCTGTAATTCTCTTTAGAACCAGGTCCCTGCTGTAATTCTCTTTAGGACCAGGTCCCTGCTGTAATTCTCTTTAGGACCAGGTCCCTGCTGTAATTCTCTTTAGAACCAGGTCCCTGCTGTAATTCTCTTTAGGACCAGGTCCCTGCTGTAATTCTCTTTAGGACCAGGTCCCTGCTGTAATTCTCTTTAGGACCAGGTCCCTGCTGTAATTCTCTTTAGGACCAGGTCCCTGCTGTAATTCTCTTTAGGACCAGGTCCCTGCTGTAATTCTCTTTAGAACCAGGTCCCTGCTGTAATTCTCTTTAGGACCAGGTCCCTGCTGTAAATCTCTTTAGGACCAGGTCCCTGCTGTAATTCTCTTTAGGACCAGGTCCCTGCTGTAATTCTCTTTAGGACCAGGTCCCTGCTGTAATTCTCTTTAGGACCAGGTCCCTGCTGTAATTCTCTTAAGGACCAGGTCCCTGCTGTAATTCTCTTTAGGACCAGGTCCCTGCTGTAATTCTCTTTAGGACCAGGTCCCTGCTGTAATTCTCTTTAGGACCAGGTCCCTGCTGTAATTCTCTTTAGGACCAGGTCCCTGCTGTAATTCTCTTTAGGACCAGGTCCCTGCTGTAATTCTCTTAAGGACCAGGTCCCTGCTGTAATTCTCTTTAGGACCAGGTCCCTGCTGTAATTCTCTTTAGGACCAGGTCCCTGCTGTAATTCTCTTTAGGACCAGGTCCCTGCTGTAATTCTCTTTAGGACCAGGTCCCTAATGTAATTCTCTTTAGGACCAGGTCCCTGCTGTAATTCTCTTAAGGACCAGGTCCCTGCTGTAATTCTCTTTAGGACCAGGTCCCTGCTGTAATTCTCTTTAGGACCAGGTCCCTGCTGTAATTCTCTTTAGGACCAGGTCCCTGCTGTAATTCTCTTTAGGACCAGGTCCCTGCTGCAATTCTCTTTAGGACCAGGTCCCTGCTGTAATTCTCTTAAGGACCAGGTCCCTGCTGTAATTCTCTTTAGGACCAGGTCCCTGCTGTAATTCTCTTTAGGACCAGGTCCCTGCTGTAATTCTCTTTAGGACCAGGTCCCTGCTGTAATTCTCTTTAGGACCAGGTCCCTAATGTAATTCTCTTTAGGACCAGGTCCCTAATGTAATTCTCTTTAGGACCAGGTCCCTGCTGTAATTCTCTTTAGGACCAGGTCCCTGTTGTAATTCTCTTTAGGACCAGGTCCCTGCTGTAATTCTCTTTAGGACCAGGTCCCTGCTGTAATTCTCTTTAGGACCAGGTCCCTAATGTAATTCTCTTTAGGACCAGGTCCCTGCTGTAATTCTCTTTAGGACCAGGTCCCTGCTGTAATTCTCTTTAGGATCAGGTCCCTGCTGTAATTCTCTTTAGGACCAGGTCCCTGCTGTAATTCTCTTTAGGACCAGGTCCCTGCTGTAATTCTCTTTAGGACCAGGTCCCTGCTGCTGTATTTCACTTTAGGACCAGGTCCCTGCTGTAATTCTCTTTAGAACCAGGTCCCTGCTGTAATTCTATTTAGGACCAGGTCCCTGCTGTAATTCTCTTTAGGACCAGGTCCCTGCTGTAATTCTATTTAGGACCAGGTCCCTAATGTAATTCTCTTTAGGACCAGGTCCCTGCTGTAAATCTCTTTAGAACCAGGTCCCTATTGTAATTATCTTTAGGACCAGGTCCCTGCTGTAATTCTCTTTAGAACCAGGTCCCTGCTGTAATTCTCTTTAGGACCAGGTCCCTGCTGTAATTATCTTTAGGACCAGGTCCCTGCTGTAATTCTCTTTAGGACCAGGTCCCTGCTGTAATTCTCTTTAGGACCAGGTCCCTGCTGTAATTCTCTTTAGGACCAGGTCCCTGCTGTAATTCTCTTTAGAACCAGGTCCCTGCTGTAATTCTATTTAGGACCAGGTCCCTGCTGTAATTCTCTTTAGGACCAGGTCCCTGCTGTAATTCTATTTAGGACCAGGTCCCTAATGTAATTCTCTTTAGGACCAGGTCCCTGCTGTAAATCTCTTTAGAACCAGGTCCCTATTGTAATTATCTTTAGGACCAGGTCCCTGCTGTAATTCTCTTTAGAACCAGGTCCCTGCTGTAATTCTCTTTAGGACCAGGTCCCTGCTGTAATTATCTTTAGGACCAGGTCCCTGCTGTAATTATCTTTAGGACCAGGTCCCTGCTGTAATTCTCTTTAGGACCAGGTCCCTGCTGTAATTATCTTTAGGACCAGGTCCCTGCTGTAATTCTCTTTAGGACCAGGTCCCTGCTGTAATTCTCTTTAGGACCAGGTCCCTGCTGTAATTCTCTTTAGGACCAGGTCCCTGCTGTAATTCTCTTTAGAACCAGGTCCCTGCTGTAATTCTCTTTAGGACCAGGTCCCTGCTGTTACTCCCTGAATGGAATATAGCTGTAAGGCGTAGTAAACGTTGCTGCAGAGTATTTTCAGCATGATTTGCATGATCACCTTTTGCATCACAGAGCAGAGGTGTGATAAAGGTTATGTGGTCATAAAGAGGGAGACATTAACCAGTCAAACTGTTTTAGAGGAATTGAGGTGTGATAATGGGGGTGGCAGGTGGCCTAGTTGTTAAAAGTCCCAGCTCAAATGGGAAAAAATGTGTGTGGAGTGAGCCAGAAACCTGGAGAGTTAGTGGCATCATTCTAGATACCCTCACCATTACTTTCGTGTCCTTGAGCAAGACATTTAACCCCCTACGGCATCATTACGTTCTACAATAGCTCCAGGGGCACTGTACTGCCCCTGACCCATTGCTTCCATCCCCACGTGTGAGTGACCGTCTCAGGGGGCTTAGGTTGTGAGCAAAAAGGCAAATTCCATTCTCTGTCAGTTAATGGACAATAACGTACATCTTTATCTTATACAGGATGAGAAATAAAAGAAACCAAATGCTGATTAGTTGGACCAACTTCTATAGGCACTTGTGTAGTTTTGTGAAAACTGGATAAATTAAAGCAAAATGGCAGAAATTCTACCTACAATAGAAAGACAGGAGGCGGCCATATTGCCTAGGGCCTACCAGCCAAATATATACTAGGAGGCGGCCATATTGCCTAGGGCCTACCAGCCAGATCTATATCAGGAGGCACTGCCATATTGCCTAGGGCCTACCAGCCAGATCTATATGAGGAGGCACTGCCATATTGTCTAGGGCCTACCAGCCAGATCTAAATCAGGAGGCGGCCATATTGCCTAGGGCCTACCAGCCAGATATATATGAGGAGGCGGCCATATTGCCTAGTGCCTACCAGCCAGATATATACCAGGAGGCGGCCATATTGCCTATGGCCTACCAGCCAGATCTATATCAGGAGGCACTGCCATATTGCCTAGGGCCTACCAGCCAGATATATATGGGGAGGCACTGCCATATTGCCTAGGGCCTACCAGCCAGATCTATATGAGGAGGCACTGCCATATTGCCTAGGGCCTACCAGCCAGATCTATATCAGGAGGCACTGCCATATTGCATAGGGCCTACCAGCCAGATCTATATGAGGAGGCACTGCCATATTGCCTAGGGCCTACCAGCCAGATCTATATGAGGAGGCACTGCCATTTTGCCTAGGGCCTACCAGCCAGATATATATGAGGAGGCACTGCCATATTGCCTAGGGCCTACCAGCCAGATCTATATGAGGAGGGACTGCCATATTGCCTAGGGCCTACCAGCCAGATATATATCAGGAGGCACTGCCATATTGCCTAGGGCCTACCAGCCAGATATATATGAGGAGGCACTGCCATATTGCCTAGGGCCTACCAGCCAGATATATATCAGGAGGCACTGCCATATTGCCTAGGGCCTACCAGCCAGATATATACCAGGAGGCACTGCCATATTGTCTAGGGCCTACCAGCCAGATCTTTCAGATCTAGTGCCTGTAGAGAAGGGATCGTCAATTGGTGGACTGCAGCCAAATTTATTTGGCCCCCCCAAAGTGAAACGTTTATTTTGTTTTTGTACATCAGACTGTAAAATCACTATGAATTCAGCTCAAAATTATTTTCACTTTTTCACTTTATTCCCATGTATTTCCTGTCATAGAGAGATGTGATCATGTACCAATGTAATCAAGGTTCAAAATGATTATGTTTTTGTCAGATACTATGTCTGTTTGGGATTCTTGCATTCATTTGTAGAATAGAAATTATTTATAATTTATTTATAAGTGTTCTGGCCACCCTAACCATCGTCCCACGGCTGAATCTATTTGATGATCCCTGCTGTAGCGGGTAATGGGTCTCGGTCTAGGGCTTGTTTCTGGACAGGGCCTAAGAATGTTTTTAAATGTCAATTCTTTCAGCTCTTAGTACCTACCATAGAGGAGTGTGGTCCCAGTTTAAGGGTAGTTTATGGACAGGGCCTAAGAATGTCCTCCAATGTCAAATCTTTCTTCCCAGCGTTTCCATGGGGAACCTTGTAGGAGTTAATGGTCCATCTGTCCAGATATACGAGGAAAGCCAACCATCTGACAACCTGTGTGTGTGTGTCTGTGTGTGTGTGTGTGTCTGTGTGTGTGTGTGTGCGTGTGTGTGTGTGTGAAGATAACAGTTCTTTGGAAGCAGGATTAGGCTCCACAGTTAAATCAATGGGAGGGTTAGTGGGGACAGCTTAGCAACAAAATGAGGTCAAGGGCCACATTGAGCTCCTGAAACCTGTAGATAGAGGTACTACCTGGCTGTAGATAGAGATACTACCTGGCTGTAGAGAGAGCAGAGTGTCTATTCATCTCTCTGCCAGGTGCTTAGCCTGTGGAATTGGCACACCAAAGCCTTTTCTCTCTCTGTCTCTTTCGCTCTCTCCCCCTCTTGGTTTCTGACTAGTGTAAGAGGCCAATCAGCATGCATGTCTTGGCAGAACCAGATCCCACAGCCAAACCTATCCCAGTGCCCAATGCCATTATGCCAGTCTCTGGCTTCACACTGTTATCACAATGAAATATTAAACAGTGTTATGCTCGCCATGCCAGGCACCAGAAACATAACTGATAAACAGCTGTGTAACAGGGTCAAAGGTCTCTAGCCACCTGAAGACTAATTACATAGAGACTGGACTAGTAGTGAAGGACCAGAGACTGAAGAATAACTACATAGAGACTGGACTAGTAGTGAAGGCCCAGAGACTGAAGAATAACTACATAGAGACTGGACTAGTAGTGAAGGTCTAGAGACTGAAGAATAACTACATAGAGACTGGACTAGTAGTTAAGGCCCAGAGACTGAAGACTAATTAATTGCCTCTCTTTCTCTCTCTCCCTCTCTCCCTCCCTCCCTCCCTCCCTCCCTCCAATTCAAGGGGCTTTATTGGCATGGGAAACATATGTTAACATTGCCAAAGCAAGTGAAGTAGATAATAAACAATAAAAATGAACAGTAAACATTACACTAACAGAAGTTCCAAAATAATAAAGACATTTCAAATGTCATAATATGTATATATACGGTGTTGTAGTGATGTGCAAATGGTTAAAGTATAAAAGGGAAAATAAATATTCACCTGTATTTAACCAGGTAGGCTAGTTGAGAACAAGTTCTCATTTACAACTGCGACCTGGCCAAGATAAAGCAAAGCAGTTCGACACATACAACAACACAGAGTTACACATGGAGTAAAACAAACATACAGTCAATAATACAGTAGAAAACAAAGTCTATATACAATGCCTACAGTTTTTTTTGTTCTTCACTGGTTGCTGATTTCTTGTGGCAACAGGTCACACATATTGCTGTTGTGATGGCACACTATGAAATTTCACCCAGTAGATATGGGAGTTTATCAAAATTGGATTTGTTTTCAAAATCTTTATGGGTCTGTGTAATCTGAGGGAAATATGTGTCTCTAATATGGTCATACATTGGGCAGGAGGTTAGGAAGTGCAGCTCAGTTTCCACCTCATTTTGTGGGCAGTGTGCACATAGCCTGTCTTCTCTAGAGAGCCATGTCTGCCTACGGCGGCCTTTCTCAATAACAAGGCTATGCTCACTGAGTCTGTACATAGTCAAAGCTTTCCTTAAGTTTGGGTCAGTCACAGTGGTCAGGTATTCTGCCGCTGTGTACTCTCTGTTTAGGGCCAAATAGCATTCTAGTTTGCTCTGTTTTTTTGTAAATTCTTTCCAATGTGTCAAGTAATTATCTTTTTGTTTTCTCATGATTTGGTTGGGTCTAATTGTGTTGCTGTCCTGGGGCTCTGTGGGGTGTGTTTGTGTTTGTGAACAGAGCCCCAGGACCAGCTTGCTTAGGGGACTCTTCTCCAGGTTCATCTCTCTGTAGGTGATGGCTTTGTTATGGAAGGTTTGGGAATCGCTTCCTTTTAGGTGGTTGTAGAATTTAACGGCTCTTTTCTGGATTTTGATCGGCGGGAATCGGCCTCATTCTGCCCTGCGTGCATTATTTTGGTGTTTTTTATTTTGTGTTTCTCTCACTCTTCTCTCTCTCTCTCTCTCTCTCCACCCCAACATCATGACTTCTGAGAGCCTATCCCCCCATCATGATATCCCAATACTATCCCATCACTGGCTTCACACTGTCTTCCCAATGAAATATATAAAACAGTGTTCTTCCAGGCATCAGCAACAGAAGGATAAACAGCTATACTCCACCTGAAGCACCTGAGGCCCTACTAGAGAGAGACTGGATAAGCAGTGAAGGCCTCCTATTAATCTCTCTGCCAGACAGGTCCCTAGACTTTGCATTTTACACACAGCAGAGCCTTCTCTCTCTCACTCCTCTCTGACTCACCCCCCCTCTCTCTCACTCTGTTTCTCTTTCCCCCTCTCTCTACCCCTCTCTCTCACTCTGTTTCTCTTTCCCACTCTCTCTACCCCTCTCTCACTCTGTTTCTCTTTCCCCCTCTCTCTCCCCTCTCTCTCACTCTGTTTCTCTTTCCCCCTCTCTCTCCCTTGTCTCTCTCCCCTCTCTCTCACTCTGTTTCTCTTTCCCCCTCTCTCTCCCCTCTCTCTCACTCTGTTTCTCTTTCCCCCTCTCTCTCCCCTCTCTCTCACTCTGTTTCTCTTTCCCCCTCTCTCTCCCTTGTCTCTCTCCCCTCTCTCTCACTCTGTTTCTCTTTCCCCCTCTCTCTCCCCTCTCTCTCACTCTGTTTCTCTTTCCCCTTCTCTCTCGCCCTGTTTATCTTTCCCCCTCTCTCTCGCTCTGTTTCTCTCTCCCCTCTGTTTCTCTCTCCCCTCTGTTTCCCCCCCCTTCTCTGTCACTCTGTTTCTCTCTCCCCTCTCTCTCCCTTGTGTCTCACTCTGTTTCTCTCTCCCCTCTCTCTCTCTCCTGTTTCTCTCTTTCTGTGTCTCCCTCTCTTGGCATGCATGTTTTGGCAGACTCAGCTCCCAAAGCCAAACCTATCCCATTGCCCAATGCCATTATGCCAGTCTCTGGCTTCACACTGTCATCCCAATGAAATATTAAACAGTGTTCTGTTCGCCATGCCAGGCATCATCAGCATTAGGAGAAACAGCAACAACTATATCCAGAACTAGACCTGACACTTTTCACCTCGCTTAGAATTAGCTTTTTTGTTTTATACTAGAGTAGACATTCTATAAGAGGTCCTTATATATTTATGAATGCTTCTCTTATAGTTATAGCCATCTAATGTGAAGTGCAGAGGCCTCTTATAGTTACAGCTGTCTAATGTGAAGTGCAGATAAGCCTCGTATAGTAACAGCCATCTAATGTGAAGTGCAGAGGCCTCTCATAGTTACAGCTGTCTAAAAGTGGTGGGCCAACATCCAAACTGAGATGTCTGCCAGACTCTCAGAGACGCGTGTCACCACCTAGGTGTCAGAAGGGGAGGAAGGAGAAGAGTTGATGAGTGTCATCCTCATAGCAGTGACAGGACAGACCATGTGAGGATATGACGGAGCCGAGTGACTTGGTATATAGAGAGAAGAGGAGAGGGCCTAGAACCGAGCCCTGGGGGACACCTGTAGTAAGAATACGTGGTTCAGACCCAGACCTTCTCCACATCACCTGGTAGGATGTCATCCAGGAGTGTGCAGAGCCTGAGACACTCAGCTCTGAGAGGGTGGAGAGGAGGATCTGATGGTTCACGGTGTTGAAGGTAACGGATAGATCTATGAGGATGAGAACAGAGCAGAGAGTCAGCTTTGGCAGTGAGGAGAGCCTTTGTGACACAGAGGAGAGCAGTCTCAGTTGAGTGACCCGTCTTGAAGCCTGACTAGTTAGGGTTAAGAAGATCGTTTTGAGAGAGATAACGAGAGAGTTGATCAGAGACAGCACGCTGTGTGTTTTGGAAAGAAAAGAAAGAACGGATACCGGTCTGTAGATTTGACAGGAAGGAATTCAAATGAGGAGATGGACAGGTGGGGGGAGATGGACAGGTGGGAGAGGAGATGGACAGGTGGGAGAGGAGACGGACAGGTGAAGAGGAGATGGACAGGTGGGAGAGGAGATGTACAGGTGGGAGAGGAGATGTACAGGATGGAGAGGAGATGGACAGGTGAGAGAGGAGATGGACAGGAGGGAGAGGAGATGGACAGGTGGGAGAAGAGATGGACAGGTGATAGGGGAGATGGACAGGGGAGAGGGGAGATGGACAGGAGGGAGAAGAGATGGACAGGTAGGAGAGGAGATGGACAGGTGGATGAGGAGATGGACAGGTGGGAGAGGAGATGGACAGGTGAGAGGGGAGATGGACAGGTAGGAGAGGAGATGGACAGGTGATAGGGGAGATGGACAGGTGGGAGAGGAGATGGACACGTGGGAGGGGAGATGGACAGATGGAGAGGAGATGGACAGGTGGGAGAGGAGATGGACAGGTGAGAGGGGAGATGGACAGGAGGGAGAGGAGATGGACAGGTGGGAGAAGAGATGGACAGGTGATAGGGGAGATGGACAGGGGAGAGGGGAGATGGACAGGAGGGAGAGGAGATGGACAGGTAGGAGAGGAGATGGACAGGTGAGAGGGGAGATGGACAGGTAGGAGAGGAGATGGACAGTTGAGAGGGGAGATGGAGAGGAGATGGACAGGTGGGAGAGGAGATGGACAGGAGGGAGAGGAGATGGACAGGTGGGAGAGGAGATGGACAGGTGGGAGGGGAGATGGACAGGTGATAGGGGAGATGGACAGGACGGAGGGGAGATGGACAGGTGATAGGGGAGATGGATAGGTGGGAGAGGAGATGGACACGTGGGAGGGGAGATGGACAGGTGGAGAGGAGATGGACAGGTGGGAGAGGAGATGGACAGGTGAGAGGGGAGATGGACAGGAGGGAGAGGAGATGGACAGGTGAGAGAGGAGATGGACAGGTGAGAGAGGAGATGGACAGGTGGGAGAGGAGATGGACAGGTGGGAGAAGAGATGGACAGGAGGGAGAGGAGATGGACAGGTGGGAGAGGAGATGGACAGGTGGGAGGGGAGATGGACAGGTGATAGGGGGAGATGGACAGGACGGAGGGGAGATGGACAGGTGATAGGGGAGATGGACAGGTGGGAGAAGAGATGGACACATTTTCAAGTTTGTAACTTTCAAAATACAGAAATCTGAATACTTGACTGCTGACATTGAAAACCAGTTTGGGACTTTATCAACAATGGACTAATGAAACAAATACCAAAAAATATAGTTTTTGGGTGGAGTTTTCCTGAATGTTACCAACATTCAGTAGTAGCCTTCAATACACAATAAATGATATATACTGTATATTATAAACTGCGTGGTTTGAACCCTGAATGCTGATTGGCTGACACCCGTGGTATATCAGACCGTACACCACGGGTATGACAAAACATTTGTTTACGTTGGTAACCAGTTTATAATAGCAATAAGGCACCTCTGGGGTTTGCGGTATATGACCAATATACCACGTCTAAGGGCTGTATCTGTAGTACATAAGAACAGCCCTTAGCCGTGGTATATTGGCCACACACCACACCCCATTGGGCCTTATTGCTTAAGTAGACTGTGACATGCAGTCAATCCTATAGCAAATGGGGATTATATATGCATTATGAGCAATTTCATGGGTGAGTACTCTTATCCTCATGGTAGTAGGATCCTCATACTGCTTTGACAGTATTGCAGTAGGCTATTTGGCTAAAATTCTAGAGTCACTGGTGAATAGGCAACTATAATCTTATTTAACTGTTAACAATACTCTTTCTAGTAATCAATCTGGCTTCAGACCTAAACACAGTACTATTACGGCCAACGTGCGTGTTGTAAATGATATTACTAACGCCCTAGATAATAGAAAGCACTGTGCTGCCTTGTTCATAGATTTATCTAAAGCTTTTGACACTGTAGACCATGCAATACTTTTGGGTAAGCTGTCGTCAATAGGACTGGGACTGGATGCCTGTTGTTGGTTTCATATCTAAAGGATAGCAGTAAGGCTGTTAGAGTCGACGGCATCCAGTCAGAGCCATTGGAGTTGGTTAAAGGGGTCCCACAAGGTTCTATACTTGGTCCATTACTGTTCACTCTCTACATAAACAATATCGGTGATGAGATAAGAAAGTGTCAAATTCATTTATGTGCTGATGACACTGTCATGTACTCTATCGCTTCAACGGCTGACCAAGCATTATCACTATTGGAGACAGATTTTAAGATATTACAAGGGTCTTTTATACAGCTGAAACGTGTTCTTAAATGCAAAGAAAACACATTTTATGATTTTTTAATAGGTTCAAAAAGTTGGTTGAAAATACACTTGCACTTACGAGCTTGGTTCTCGAATTAATCAGGTCTCTGCATATAAATACTTAGGGATATGGTTGGATGATAAACTGTCTTTTAAAATGCATATTGACCAACTTTATAAACGGCTAAAAATCAAGCTAAGCTTCCTCTATAGAAACAGGACATGTTTGTCCTCTACAAATAGCAGACAAATTACAAGCTACTTTTATGTCTGTTTTAGATTATGGGGATATTATTTACATGCATGCTACAGCATTAACACTTAAAATCGCTGGATGCTACTTATCATTGCGCACTTAGGTTTATTACGGGTGCTAGCTACAGAACTCACCACTGTGTTTTATGTCATAATGTGGGTTGGACTTCGTTGTCCGGGAGACGAGAACAACATGCTTTTTTTTTTCGTGGTTGTCTATGAAGCACTTCTGAATAAGCTACCTTCTTATTTACCATCACTCATCAATATTAGAATTATAATTCCTAAAACCAGGTGTCAAGCATGGATTACACTTGAGGCCCATGTGGTTTCCATAGAGTTGGGTTTGGATGCCTTTTCCTGTTACGCTCCTTGCCTATGGAATAGCCTGCAGACTAAACTTAGGGGGACAAAAGTCTCCAGTCTGTTGCTCATTTTAAACATTTATTGGGTGATTTTTATTTTTGTATTGCTTGTAACTGTTTCTGGTAATGCAAGTTCTCGTGCTGTTAGTAGAATAACCTGTTAGGGGAATAACCTGTTAGTAGAATAACCTGTTAGTAGAATAACCTGTTAGGGGAATAACCTGTTAAGGGAATAACCTGTTAGTAGAATAACCTGTTAGGGGAATAACCTGTTAGGGGAATAACCTGTTAGTAAATAACCTGTTCAGGGGAATAACCTGTTAGTAGAATAACCTGTTAGGGGAATAACCTGTTAGGGGAATAAACTGTTAGTAGAATAACCTGTTAGTAGAATAACCTGTTAGGGGAATAACCTGTTAGGGGAATAACCTGTTAGTAAATAACCTGTTAGGGGAATAACCTGTTAGTAGAATAACCTGTTAGGGGAATAACCTGTTAGGGGAATAACCTGTTAGTAGAATAACCTGTTAGTAGAATAACCTGTTAGTAGAATAACCTGTTAGGGGAATAACCTGTTAGTAGAATAACCTGTTAGGGGAATAACCTGTTAGTAGAATAACCTGTTAGGGGAATAATCTGTTAGGGGAATAACCTGTTAGGGGAATAACCTGTTAGTAGAATAACCAGTTAGGGGAATAACCAGTTAGGGGAATAACCTGTTAGGGGAATAACCTGTTAGTAGAATAACCTGTTAGGGGAATAACCTGTTAGGGGAATAACCTGTTAGTAGAATAACCTGTTATAGGAATAACCTGTTAGTAGAATAACCTGTTAGGGGAATAACCTGTTGGTAGAATAACCTGTTAGGGGAATAACCTGTTAGTAGAATAACCTGTTAGGGGAATAACCTGTTGGTAGAATAACCTGTTAGGGGAATAACCTGTTAGGGGGATAACCTGTTAGGGGAATAACCTGTTAGGGGAATAACCTGTTAGGGGAATAAAGTGTTAGTAAAATAACCTGTTGGTAGAATAACCTGTTAGGGGAATAACCTGTTAGGAGAATAACCTGTTAGGGGAATAACCTGTTAGTAGAATAACCTGTTAGGGGAATAACCTGTTAGGGGAATAACCTGTTAGTAGAATAACCTGTTGGTAGAATAACCTGTGTGTAAATGTAATCTGATGCTGTATTGTTTTGTGTTATCTGTGATGGTTTTGTTTGTCTTGTGTAGTTTCTTAATCATTGTACCTAACCTGTATGTGTAAACATGTATACGCAGGGCCCAGATGTAAACAAAACCTTGGTCTCAGTCTGTGTTCCTTGTTGAAATAAAGATATAAATAAATAATACTACAAATAATTGACTATAGGCTGTACAGCATATGGCTGCCAACCCCAACTAACTAAGTGACTGTTTCTGCCTCATCTTTCCAAGGATGGGTTATTTGAATGTTCGTCCACATTCCATTCCATTCTAATCAGAAGTATTGATCAGGATTCAGAATGAGATATATTGTTTGGGTCCCATTCCCTGAGTTGTTTGTGGGTGGGTAAGGAAGGATTTTTTTTTCTGCCTTGTGTAGGTCTGCAGCCAGAGACACCTCATTTAGCTCATGTCAGCACTATTACAATCAGCCTCTCCCTGACACTGTTCAGACCATAGACCGGGGTGAATACACAACCACACACCCTCTCTCTCTCTCTCTTCCCTACCGCCTCAGCGCCACCGCCCCATGTTTTCTACCACTGATGAGTGTTACTTACAAAAAAATACAAAAATACTCTAGTGAATTCGATGCAAGAATCCGTGGTTTAAAATAACATAATAGGCGAGAATCAGTCGGAGAATCGCGGGGTTCGGAGCTTTAAGTGTTTTCCAACCGACTTTGTCACCCTATTTAAAACACGTGCCTTCCAATCCCCGCTCTTCTCCGATTCGGGCATCAAATTCATTGATCAGGGAAGGAAAACTGTTTATATCGACATCCTCAGCGATTCCCTCTGCATGTTTACCCCTAATTTGTTGCTTTTGGACTTACATTTTTTTTTCCTGATTATTAAGCATGATGGTCTCTTAAATCGTGTTTCATCTTATCCTACTCAAACGGGGAGTTTATAATGACTGCATTGTTGTGTTTAGTGCTGTTCTAGAGACAGGAGAGGAGGGATGCAAGGCGCTGTAGTTGCCTGACCGACACGCCGCTCACTGTTTTCTCACCGGTCCGGGACAAGACAGTCTCCAGGTGGGATTTACTAGAGCGGATGGGAAGGGACGAAGCGTGTTGTATGCGCAGACAATTTACAGCATCTCAACAAAAAAAACAGCGTTGTTTGTATTGCATTTGAATATGATTGAACCATATAATTGAACTGCTCCTGAACCATCTTAACTTCATTCAGTCCTTGCTGTGTTTTGGCTGGGAGTTGTTTTTGCAAGCCTGGAAGAGAGAAAGAGACCAATCAGTATTGAAATCTATTCATGCGCGTAAATTGGGACTCTTTTGGACATACTGTATGTTTGCGTTATCACATGGACCGTTTTGAAGGGAAATTGAGCGCAAAATAGACGACTTTGTTGTGACGAATGTATTGGTAGCCTAGATGGTAGACGGTGTTATTTTGTTGGGGAGCTCAGTGACGCAACATTTCATGCTGCCTGGACGAGGAAGAACATAGAAACCCATGCGTAGCACGGCGCGAACTCAGACTCACAGTCAGTACCTTCCTTCCTAGTGTTAGTAACACCCCCTGGTCTAGGCTACTATACCCCTCCATTTCCCAATCCTTCACACGGATACCGTACCGCCTCGTCATGGATCTCAAAGCGGAGTCGGAAGAGATGGTGGACTCTTTCAAGCGACCTCCGGCGATTGAAGTTTTCGCCAGCAGGTCGACTCTCCATGGCATCTCGCACATGTTCACTTATGAACGGATCTGCATCAAGCGGTGCCTGTGGATCTTGTTCTTCCTGGGTTCTCTCGGGTTCCTGGTCCTGGTGTGTGTGGACCGGGTCCAGTTCTACTTACAGTACCCCCATGTCACTAAATTGGATGAGATAGCAACACCGTTGATGATCTTCCCCGCAGTCACCTTCTGCAACCTCAACACGTTTCGCTTCGGCCGGGTGACACGCAACGATCTGTACCATGCCGGGGAGCTCCTCTCGTTGCTCAATGGAAGGTGTGTGTTTGTGATGTCATAATGTTGTTTTTCTAGTGTGTGTGTTTGTGATGTCATAATGTTGTCTGTCTGTGTATGTTTGTGATGTCATAATGTTATTTGTCTAGTGTGTGTTTTTGTCTAGTGTGTATTCTATATGTCCATATGAGTCTACCTGAAATCACCTGTTAGAAATATCTAAGTGTGAAAAGATCCCAGTTGTCAACGGTATGAGTTTCTAATCTGCTCCGTAAATATATTCTCCCAGTAACTTTTCATTATAAACTAGCAGACATATTCATCCACCTGACTGTATGCAGCTGTAGTCTACCGTCTGCTCTTAATTATGGTCAATTTTATAATGTGACATATTAACATGAAAGCCTGGTGCATCATATTCATTGAATTCATGTACTGTTGCGCATGCTAGACCTCAGGACATTCTGAATTGTATGAGAACACAAAAGGATACTAACAAGACAAAACAAACAATATCCCTTCAATAGAAGTTTGTGGAGCCACAACAATACCAGTTAACCGTTCAACTTATCCCGTTAGCCGCTCAACTTATCCCGTTATCCGCTCAACTTATCCCGTTAGCTGTTCAACTTGTCCCGTTAGCCGTTCAACTTATCACGTTAGCTTTTCAACTTATCCCGTTAGCCGTTCAACTTATCCCGTTAGCCGTTCAACTTATCCCGTTAGCCGTTAGCGCTCAACTAGTTAGCCATTCAACTTAACATGTTGGCTGTTCTGTTAGCTGTTCAACTTCACCAGTTAGCGCTTAGCCAATTAGCTGTTCAACTCAACCAGTTAGCGCTTAACCAATTAGCTGTTCAACTCAACCAGTTAGTGCTTAATCAATTAGCTGTTCAACTCAACCAGTTAGCGCTTAACCAGTTAGCTGTTCAATGTTCAACTTAACTTACCTGGCAGTATCCTGCTTCTGTACACAAACAACCTGGTGAACACGTGAAAAACCTTGATGTGAAAGAGCATGATGCTCTTTCACACTTACTGTAGAACGTGTTTGGCTACAGTAACTCTCTATGATATAATGAATAAGAAGGTAGCCTAGCGGTTAAGAGTGTGTGAAAAATCTGTAAATTTGCCCTCATTGCAGCTGTAAGTCGCTCTGGATAAGAGCATCTGCTAAATTGCTAAACGGAAAATGTAAGTAAGGGCCTCTCGAGCGGCGCATTTACTAGCTGTGCCACTAGATATCTTGGTTCGAGTCCAGGCTCTGTCGCAGCCGGCCGGCTGTGTGTTTCGAGTCATTGTCATGCTGGAAGACCCAGCCACGACCCATCTTCAATGCTCTTACTGAGGGAAGGAGGTTGTTGGCCAAGATCTCGCAATACATGGCCCCATCCATCCTCCCCTCAATACGGTGCAGTCGTCCTGTCCCCATTGCAGAAAAGCATCCCCAAAGAATGATGTTTCCACCTCCATGCTTCACGGTTGGGATGGTGTTCTTGGGGTTGTACTCATCCTTCTTCTTCCTCCAAAAACGGTGAGTGGAGTTTAGACCAAAAAGCTCTATTTTTGTCTCATCAGACCACATGACCTTCTCCCATTCCTTCTCTGGATCATCCAGATGGTAATTGGCAAACTTCAGACAGGCCTGGACATGCGCTGGCTTGAGCAGGGGGACCTTGCGTGCGCTGCAGGATTTTAATCCATGACGGCGTAGTGTGTTACTAATGGTTTTCTTTGAGACTGTGGTACCAGCTCTCTTCAGGTCATTGACCAGGTCCTGCCGTGTAGTTCGGGCTCATCCCTCACCTTACTCATGATCATTGATGCCCCACGAGGTGAGATCTTGCATGGAGCCCCAGACCGAGGGTGATTGACCGTTATCTTGAACTTCTTCAATTTTCTAATAATTGCGCCAACAGTTGTTGCCTTCTCACCAAGCTGCTTGCCTATTGTCCTGTAGCCCATCCCAGCCTTGTGCAGGTCTACCATTTTAGCCCTGATGTCCTTACACAGCTCTCTGGTCTTGGCCATTGTGGAGAGGTTGGAGTCTGTTTGATTGAGTGTGTGGACAGGTGTCTTTTATACAGGTAACGAGTTCAAACAGGTGCAGTTAATACAGATAATGAGTGGAGAACAGGAGAGCTTCTTAAAGAAAAACGAACAGGTCTGTGAGAGCCAGAATTCTTACGGGTTGGTAGGTGATCAAATACTTATGTCATGCAATAAAATGCAAATTAATTACATAAAATCATACAATGTGATTTTCTGGATTTTTGTTTTTAGATTCCGTCTCTCACAGTTGAAGTGTACCTATGATAAAACATTACTGACCTCTACATGCTTTAAGTAGGAAAATCTGCAAAATCGGTAGTGTATCAAAGACTTGTTCTCCCCACTGTATATCTGTTCTTAGAATTTAATCTGTTTTTACTTGATTATTATTTACCTTTATTTTAACTAATTTAACTAACTAACTTATTTTTATTTTACCTTTATTTAACCAGGCAAGTCAGTTAAGAACAAATTATTTTTGTAGGAACGGCCTAAGAACAGTGGGTTAACTGCCTTGTTCAGGGGCAGAACGACAGATTTTTAACCTTGTCAGCTCGGGGGATTCGATTTTGCAACCTTTTAGTTACTGACCCAACATTCTAACCACTAGGCTATCTGCCTACCCCACTACCTGCCACCCCCACTACCTGCCACCCCCACTACCTGCCTCCCCCACTACCTGCCACCCCCACTACCTGCCACCCCCACTACCTGCCTCCCCCACTACCTGCCACCCCCACTACCTGCCTCCCCCACTACCTGCCACCCCCACTACCTGCCACCCCCACTACCTGCCTCCCCCACTACCTGCCACCCCCACTACCTGCCACCCCCACTACCTGCCACCCCCACTACCTGCCACCCCCACTACCTGCCTCCCCCACTACCTGCCACCCCCACTACCTGCCACCCCCACTACCTGCCTCCCCCACTACCTGCCACCCCCACTACCTGCCTCCCCCACTACCTGCCACCCCCACTACCTGCCACCCCCACTACCTGCCTCCCCCACTACCTGCCACCCCCACTACCTGCCACCCCCACTACCTGCCTCCCCCACTACCTGCCACCCCCACTACCTGCCTCCCCCACTACCTGCCACCCCCACTACCTGCCACCCCCACTACCTGCCACCCCCACTATCTGCCACCCCCACTACCTGCCACCCCCACTATCTGCCTACCCCACTACCTGCCACCCCCACTACCTGCCACCCCCACTACCTGCCTCCCCCACTACCTGCCACCCCCACTACCTGCCACCCCCACTACCTGCCTCCCCCACTACCTGCCACCCCCACTACCTGCCACCCCCACTACCTGCCACCCCCACTACCTGCCACCCCCACTACCTGCCACCCCCACTACCTGCCACCCCCACTACCTGCCTCCCCCACTACCTGCCACCCCCACTACCTGCCTCCCCTACTACCTGCCACCCCCACTACCTGCCACCCCCACTACCTGCCACCCCCACTACCTGCCTCCCCCACTACCTGCCACCCCCACTACCTGCCGTCCCCAGTACCTGCCTCCCCCACTACCTGCCACCCCCACTACCTGCCACCCCCACTACCTGCCACCCCCACAACGCACTTTAGATTTTACACCTTTCACATCTTCTATCTCCATCTTTCTATCTCTTCTTTCCTTTCCTTAAACAATAGACGATGGCAGTCAAGATAACAAAAAAAAAAGAAGCTGATTTACTTTCACAGAGACTCGTCTTTACTGATCGTCATCGCTGGCTGTATTGAGGGTATATCGGTAAGGTTACACTATAGGAGTTAGTAGGACACACCGCCATCTTTGAACCAGGACATTCAGGTGTAACATTACGTATTGATTGAAGCATTTGGCTGTAACTTAAGTGTTTATGTTGTTAGTTGTTACTTTAGAATCCAATGGCGACAGCTAGTCTTCCTGGGGTCCGACACATAACACATAAAATACCTTACAGACAAAAGACTAACAATACACAGTTCGAGAACTGGATGAGATTCTATGGGGTGTACTGAACAAGAGGTTTTGGACTCTCTGTTTGACTTTCAATCAGTTGTTTGTCGTCAGATTGTGCGGACTGGGCTTTCTGCCTATATATCCACTCCCTCTCTCTACACACAATGCATATTCACACACACACGCACACACACACACACAAACACACACACACACGCACGCACGCACGCACGCACGCACGCACGCACGCACACACACACACACACACACACACACACACACACACACACACACACACACACACAGTGCCGTTATTAAACAGCTACCAAAGGGCATTACTTCATGTGTAGTTTCAGCGTATCGATCCACGCAGCTCTTTCGCCTAAGGCCCCGTAAGAACACTACATCTCTCTCTATTTCTCTCTCTGACCTCCGTGTTCACATTTACCACGAACCTTGGGGACATTTTTTGCATGCATTGTATTTAATCACTCGAAGGTATTCGCAGGAATATTCTCAGCTGACACAATCCTCCCAGCGAGGCCTAAGGAAGGACGGACGGACACCTCTAGGATCCTGAAAACTCTTCTCCTGCAATAGTACGATAAACTGGGATGGCGACGAGGCTGTAGTCTAACTCCATAGTGCCAGCACAACGTTACCTGGTCCATCGGCATTACAGAGCCGACCCCCCGGGTCTCGGCAGTCAGTCCATTACGTGCTCATTAACAGGTGTTGTTATTGCACAAATATGAAAAGCATGTCATGAAATATGAAGTTAAACAGGTAAAGCAGAGCAACAGTGGTGTCCTCTAAATTAGCTCGGGGCCTCTAAATTAGCTCGAGGCCTCTAAATTAGCTCGGGGCCTCTAAATTAGCTCGGGGCTTCTAAATTAGCTCGGGGCCTCTAAATTAGCTCGGGGCCTCTAAATTAGCTCGGGGCCTCTAAATTAGCTCGAGGCCTCTAAATTAGCTCGAGGCAGAGCGAGAAGGGAGACAATCAGACATAGAGGAGGAGAGAGAGAGAGACTCAGAGACATTGATAGAGAGTGAGAGAGAGAGGAGCAGACTCAGAAAGCAATTAAGCAGTGTCTGGTAAGCTGTGTAGATAAACCAGTCTTTATCCCAGTGTAATTAGTGGCGTTGGTGAAACCACAGTGACTGTGTCCCAAATGGCAACCTATTCTCTATATAGTGCACTACTTTAGACCAGAGCCCTATATAGTGCACTACTTTAGACCAGAGCCCTTTATAGTGCACTACTTTAGCCCAGAACCCTATATAGTACACTACTTTAGACCAGAGCCCTATATAGTACACTACTTTAGCCCAGAGCCCTATATAGTGCACTACTTTAGACCAGAGCCCTATATAGTGCACTACTTTAGACCAGAGCCCTATATAAGTGCACTGCTTTAGACCAGGGCCCTATTCTCTATATAGTGCACTACTTTAGACCAGAGCCCTGTTCCCTATATAGTGCACTACTTTAGACCAGAACCCTATTCCCTATATAGTGCACTACTTTAGACCAGAGCCCTATTCCCTATATAGTGCACTACTTTAGACCTGGGCCCAGGGCATTTGGGATGCAAGTTCCAGTTGTATAATTAGTCGTCTGTACAGGATACACAGGGTGTACACCTTCCACCCAAATGCTGACTTGGAGGTTCCTTCTGGACAATGACAATAAGAAATAATACAATGCACCTAAAATGCACCGTGTTGTCGTGCTGATTAACAGATCCCCCCCTGCGCTTCCTTTACTCAACGTTTTCTCCTGTACTGAGAGAGACCCCCCTGGACTGTTTTCTCCTGAATGGAGAGAGACCCCCCTGGACTGTTTTCTCCTGTACTGAGAGAGACCCCCCTGGACTGTTTTCTCCTGAATGCAGAGAGTTTTGATCTTGGATGCTGTAGACACATAATGTTCCTCTGTTTCTTGTGAGGGCATTGGGTGTGTGTTTGTGTGTGTGCGCGTTTGAGAGAGAGGGAGTTCGTCAAATAAAATAAAATCAAAGTTTGTTGGTCACATACATAGTTAAGCAGATGTTATAGCGGGTGCAGCTAAATGCTTATGTTACTATCTCCTGACAGTGCAGAGGAAATGTCAAACAAGTACACAATTAATCCTGGAAAAACAGGAAATCAAAAATGTCAGAATGAATTCAATTAACAACCCAAATAACACTTAATCTGTGTTTATACGCCAACAATATATACTGACAATGATATGTACAGCAGTAGAGCTACAGTTGCAGTCGGAAGTTTACATACACCTTAGCCAAATACATTTATACTCAGTTTTTCACAATTCCTGACATTTAATCCTAGTAAAATTTCCTGATTCAGGTCAGTTAGGATCACCACTTTATTTTAAGAATGTGAAATGTCAGAATAATATTAGAGAGAATGATTTATTTCAGCTTGTATTTCCTTCATCACATTCCCAGTGGGTCAGAAGTTTACATACACTTAATTAGTATTTGGTAGCATTGCCTTTAAATTGTTTAACTTGGGTCAAATGTTTCGGGTAGCCTTCCACAAGCTTCCCACAATAAGTTGGGTGAATTTTGGCCCATTCCTCCTGAGAGAGCTGGTGTAACTGAGTCAGGTTTGTAGGCCTCCTTGCTCGCACTCACTTTTTCAGTTCTGCCCACACATTTTCTATAGGATTGAGGTCAGAGCCACTCCAATGCCTTGACTTTGTTGTACTTAAGCCATTTTGCCACAACTTTGGAAGTATGCTTGGGGTCAATGTCCATTTGGAAGACCCATTTGCAACCAAGTGTTAACTTCCTGACTGATGTCTTGAGATGTTGCTTCAATATATCCACATAATTTCCCTCCCTCGAGATGCCATCTATTTTTTGAGGTGCACCAGTCCCTCCTGCAGCAAAGCACCCCCACAACATGATACTGCCACCCCTGTGCTTCACGGTTGGGATGGTGTTCTTCGGCTTGCAAGCCTCCCCCTTTTTGCGCCAAACCTAATGATGTTCATCATGGCCAAACAGTTCTATTTTTGTTTCATCAGACCAGAGGACATTTCTCCAAAATGTTTGTCCCATGTGCAGTTGCAAACCGTACTCTGGCTTTTTTTAATGGCGGTTTTGGAGTAGTGGCTTCTTCCTTGCTGAGCGGCCTTTCAGGTTATGTCGAAATAGGGCTCGTTTTACTGTGGATACTTTTGTACCTGTTTCCTCCAGCATCTTCAAGGTCCTTTGCTGTTGTTCTGGGATTGATTTGCACTTTTTAGTGGTATTTAAAGGGCAACAGCACTTCTTGATTTGGCCTCATTTAAGTTTTGGTTCATTAAAAAAAGGTATGGCTGAATTAAAACGTCAGTTGGTGTGTGTTGATGTAGGTGTCTCCTGTGTGTGTTCACAGGTGGGAAGAGTTTGGCAAATTATTTAGCCAATTATCTTCAGCTAGTGTGCAAATGTGGCAAAGTTGGTTTAACTTTGGGTAGCCCATCTCCGGGGCTAGTTAGGGACCGTCAATAGAGGATGCCTGGATATTTTTTTTAAATGCCTTCCTAACCATCTTAAATAAACATGCCCCATTCAAGAAATTTAGAACCAGGAACAGATATAGCCCTTGGTTCTCCCCAGACCTGACTGCCCTTAACCAACACAAAAACATCCTATGGCGTTCTGCATTAGCATCGAACAGCCCTCGTGATATGCAGCTGTTCAGGGAAGCTAGAAACCATTATACACAGGCAGTTAGAAAAGCCAAGGCTAGCTTTTTCAAGCAGACATTTGCTTCCTGCAACACTAACTCAAAAAAGTTCTGGGACACTGTAAAGTCCATGGAGAATAAGAACACCTCCTCCCAGCTGCCCACTGCACTGAAGATAGGAAACACTGTCACCACTGATAAATCCACCATAATTGAGAATTTCAATAAGCATTTTTCTACGGCTGGCCATGCTTTCCACCTGGCTACTCCTACCCCGGTCAACAGCACTGCACCCCCCACAACAACTCGCCCAAGCCTTCCCCATTTCTCCTTCTCCCAAATCTGCTCAGCTGATGTTCTGATTGAGCTGCAAAATCTGGACCCCTACAAATCAGCCGGGCTAGACAATCTGGACCCTTTCTTTCTAAAATGATCTTCCAAAATTGTTGCCACCCCTATTACTAGCCTGTTCAACCTCTCTTTCGTGTCGTCTGAGATTCCCAAAGATTGGAAAGCAGCTGCGGTCATCCCCCTCTTCAAAGGGGGTGACACTCTTGACCCAAACTGCTACAGACCTATATCTATCCTACCATGCCTTTCTAAGGTCTTCGAAAGCCAAGTCAACAAACAGATTACCGACCATTTCGAATCTCACCATACCTTCTCTGCTATGCAATCTGGTTTCAGAGCTGGTCATGGGTGCACCTCAGCCACGCTCAAGGTCCTAAATGATATCTTAACCGTCATCGATAAGAAACATTACTGTGCAGCCGTATTCATTGATCTGGCCAAGGCTTTCGACTCTGCCAATCACCACATCCTCATCGGCAGACTAGACAGCCTTGGTTTCTCAAATGATTGCCTCGCCTGGTTCACCAACTACTTCTCTGATAGAGTTCAGTGTGTCAAATCGGAGGGTCTGCTGTCCGGACCTCTGGCAGTCTCTATGGGGGTCTCTACAGACTCTCTTCTCTGTATACATCAATGAGGTCGCTCTTGCTGCTGGTGAGTCTCTGAGCCACCTCTACGCAGACGACACCATTCTGTATACTTCCGGCCCTTCTTTGGACACTGTGTTAACAACCCTCCAGGCAAGCTTCAATGCCATACAACTCTCCTTCTGTGGCCTCCAATTGCTCTTAAATACAAGTAAAACTAAATGCATGCTCTTCAACCGATCGCTACCTGTACCTACCCGCCTGTCCAACATTACTACTCTGGACGGCTCTGACTTAGAATACGTGGACAACTACACACACTTAGGTGTCTGGTTAGACTGTAAACTCTCCTTCCAGACCCATATCAAACATCTCCAATCCAAAGTTAAATCTAGAATTGGCTTCCTATTTCGCAACAAAGCATCCTTCACTCATGCTGCCAAACATACCCTTGTAAAACTGACCATCCTACCAATCCTCGACTTTGGCGATGTCATTTACAAAATAGCCTCCAATACCCTACTCAACAAATTGGATGCAGTCTATCACAGTGCAATCCGTTTTGTCACCAAAGCCCCATATACTACCCACCATTGCGACCTGTACGCTCTCGTTGGCTGGCCCTCGCTTCATACTCGTCGCCAAACCCACTGGCTCCATGTCATCTACAAGACCCTGCTAGGTAAAGTCCCCCCTTATCTCAGCTCGCTGGTCACCATAGCATCTCCCACCTGTAGCACACATTTGGTTCCTATCCAAATACATACGGTATAGTCATTCAATAGAAAGTACCCACATCAAAAATATCCCATTTCCTGGATAGATTTTCCTCAGGTTTTCCCCTGCCATGTACTCACAGACATTATTGTAACAGTTTTGGAAACTTTAGAGTGTTTTCTATCCAATACTATCATGCATATGCATATCCCAGCTTCTGGCCCTGAGTAACAGGTAGTTTACATTGAGCACCTCATTCATCCACAATTCAAAATACTGCCCCCTACCCAAGAGAGGTTATAAGTGAAATAATCTGTCTGTAAACTATTGTTGGAAAAATTACTTGTGTCCTGCACAAAGTAGATGTGCTAACCGACTTGCCAGAACTATAGTTTGTTAACAATACATTTGTGGAGTGGTTGAAAAACAAGTTTTAATGACTCCAACCTAAGTGTATGTAAACTTCCGACTTCAACTGTATGTATTTTCGTCTTGGATTCACCACCAACTGGTAGATTTAAAAATACTCTGATCTTGTAGATTATTTAGGCACATGTCACGGTTAGGAAAGTATGTATGTATCATAAAAAAAACTGTTTTGGAGAGCCTTTAAGCATTAAAATATATTGAGTCATACTGAAAGTTGTTATATTCAAGTTCAATCCATGAAGTATTGGAAGGTGGAAGATAGTGTCCAATAGGGGTTAAACAATAGTTCTATAAATCTAGCCTAATTCTCACTAATTATGGCACTGTATGACAATGGTCCGGTCGTGGTGAACCGTTGCGTTAGGCTCCAGGTTGAACATGCTACGTGTGGTCTGAGTTCCATAATGATTACAATAGGCTTCATGTACTACATTTTTGCTCAACATTAGCCTAATTTGATCCAGTAATGCTAGTGACCCTCAGGAACAACTACACAGACGTGACAGAGGAAAGAAAGGTCAACGGAATGGAATGATGCAAAATGAAAGCTGGAAGAAATGGAAGAAAACTAAAATTAAAGTGACCATTATAAATGTATGTGGGTACTATTGACGATGGCATCCGATAGTGGATAATATTTAACATGATATAACATTTGAAAAATAAAATGGAGAAAAGCCATTCTTCACCTCGGCAGGTCCTACAAAAGCCTATAGCTTGGGTGTCCAAATTTATTCCACGCAAATTATTAGGGTACACAATAAATATTCTGAATAACGGCACAGCTATTTACAGTCTATTTCACCGTGGAAAAGGGTCCCCAATACGTGTCATGTTGATATGATTTTCAGTTTGCTTCCATGTGGCTGGCTTCATATTCGTCTCCAGGGATCACAATATTTTTTGAAATATTTAACAATTGCGATGTGTATTTACAATCCCTTTCTCCAAACGGATTACTCATTTACCTAGCTCTTATCCATAGCTCTTATCCATAGCTCTTATCCATAGCTCTTATCCATAGCTGTTATCCATAGCTGTTATCCATAGCTGTTATCCATAGCTGTTATCCATAGCTCTTATCCATAGCTCTTATCCATAGCTGTTATCCATAGCTGTTATCCATAGCTGTTATCCATAGCTGTTATCCATAGCTGTTATTCATAGTTCTTATCCATAGCTGTTATCCATAGCTGTTATCCATAGCTCTTATCCATAGCTGTTATCCATAGCTCTTATCCATTTAAAATGACAGAGCATGGCGAATGCTGTTTTTTCTATTGGGGGGGGAAATAAAAAAAGTAGTTTTTTTCCACATGGGACCAGCAAGTTCGTTCGACCTTATTCAGGGTATCCTGAAATAAAGGTGTAAAGGTGGTGTAATTTATGAGGGAGTTAAGCCGTATTGTAACCTTGACTTGTGTGTAGACCGTAAGGCGTTATCTACAGAGGGTAGTACGTACTGCCCAGTACACCGAGCTCCCTGCCATCGGAATAAGATTTTATTGCATTGACAGGCACGGCTCAGGCCTGTAACCGGTGCGCCATGACCAATCAGAGCTGCAGTAGCATATATGCAAATAAATCATTTCCATATATGAATTTGTGCCATTCACTTTGAACTGGACTGTGTTTACAGTATGAGCGGTCACGATTGTTATGCACTTTTTTTTTTTTCATCAAAGAGAGAGCTGCATGTAGATATGTGTGCACATTTGTTCATATCCTTTGCTAGTTAGTGAGTTATTAGCCCAGTTATACATCATTCAGGTAAAAACATGCAGTGTTGTATTTTGAGACAGGCTTGAACAAGCTAAGTAGCCAATAGGCAGAGAGTGGCATAATTTGTAATCTGTAATAATTTGTAATCTGTAATAATGGTGTGGGAATAATAATGCATTTTATTTTGTAAAGTGGTGTCTTGCATCAAACCACAAAAACAAAATGTTCAGACACCTCCTTGTCTGAAGGACAAGATGATAAACAGGTTAATGTCAAGCCCTGCATGTTTTTATTTTTCAAAAGTCTCATGAAATGTAGACCTACACTGATCACCACACATTGTCTGTAAATTTAACAGGGGTACAGCCTCAGTGTTCACAGTAAACCCACGCCGGAAGTTACACAGAATTTGTGTTTGCTACAACATTCTAGTGTGCGCTCAGCAGAACAGAAATTTGCTCAGTAGCTGAAAAAAAAAATGAGAGTGAACATTGCCTAGAAGACAGGGTAAAGTGTTGGATTTGTTTTATGGGACAGTAAAGGGGCCATATATATCCATCACCAGAGCTCCTCTGGACTCAGCTGACCATAACACTGTTTACCTCGTTCCCACCTACAAACCTGTCCCGAAGAGAGGCAAAGTCGAACTGAGCCCAGAGGAGCTCTGAGTGTCTCCAGGACAGATTTGATAATACCGACTGGGGCATGTTTACAGGACAGCTTTGATAATACTGACTGGGACATGTTTACAGGACAGCTTTGATAATACTGACTGGGACATGTTTACAGGACAGCTTTGATAATACTGACTGGGACATGTTTACAGGACAGCTTTGATAATACTGACTTGGACATGTTTACAGGACAGCTTTGATAATACTGACTGGGACATGTTTACAGGGCAGCTTTGATAATACTGACTTGGACATGTTTACAGGGCAGCTTTGATAATACTGACTGGGACATGTTTACAGGGCAGCTTTGATACTACTGACTGGGACATGTTTACAGGGCAGCTTTGATAATAATGACTGGGACATGTTTACTAGATCCTGCACTGACCTGGATGAGCAGACTGACCCTGTGACCAACTATGTTACAGCCTGTGACAATGTGGTAATACCTCAGAAATCATGCAAAAATATTCACAATTAACATAACCTTGGGTAACCAAATCACTCAGAACTATCCTTAATCTAAAAAAATATCACTTTTCACCAGGGCGATGCCACCCATAGAAGGGAAGCATAGAAGAGCATAGAAGAGGGTAAAGATGGAGGGCATGACTAAGGAGGTTAAATCACAAGATGGACGCTGAACTGAGAGGTAAATCCCGTTCTGCTTGGGAGGGGATTCCATCTATGGTTGGGGATACAGCATAAAGCTGGGAAGATAACTCCCCACTTAGGCATAAACTGGTTAAATTAACGTTGTTTCAACGTATTCTTTCAATGTATTGTGACGTGGAATCTACATGGAAAACACATTGGATTCTTTTAAGACATCAACTGTTGTTTTCAGGGTAACATTTTAATCAAAGGATTGTGTCATCATGGTAACCAATTTTCAACAGCGACAATTTAACATATGTTGAATTTGTACTTTTGAAACAACGTCAGGCTTTCAATGGTCTATGCACCATTTTGAAAAAACAATAGGCTGGGCAGCACCTCCTACTGGAGAGTTGATGTATCTACACCACCTCCTACTGGAGAGTTGATCTACCTACAGCACCTCCTACTGGAGAGTTGATCTATCTACAGCACCTCCTACTGGAGAGTTGATCTATCTACAGCACCTCCTACTGGAGAGTTGATCTACCTACAGCACCTCCTACTGGAGAGTTGATCTATCTACAGCACCTCCTACTGGAGAGTTGATCTATCTACACCACCTCCTACTGGAGAGTTGATCTACCTACAGCACCTCCTACTGGAGAGTTGATCTATCTACAGCACCTTCTACTGGAGAGTTGATCTATCTACACCACCTCCTACTGGAGAGTTGATCTACCTACAGCACCTCCTACTGGAGAGTTGATCTATCTACAGCACCTCCTACTGGAGAGTTGATGTATCTACACCACCTCCTACTGGAGAGTTGATCTGTCTACAGCACAGCACCTCCTCCTGGAGAGTTGATCTATCTACAGCACCTCCTACTGTAGAGTTGATCTATCTACAGCACCTCCTACTGGAGAGTTGATCTACCTACAGCACCTCCTACTGGAGAGTTGATCTGTCTACAGCACCTCCTACGGGAGAGTTGATCCGTCTACAGCACAGCACCTCCTACTGGAGAGTTGATCTATCTACAGCACCTCCTACTGGAGAGTTGATCTATCTACAGCACCTCCTACTGAAGAGTTGATCTATCTACAGCACCTCCTACTGGAGAGTTGGTCTATCTACAGCACCTCCTAATGGAGAGTTGGTCTATCTACAGCACCTCCTACTGGAGAGTTGATCTATCTACAGCACTTCCTACTGTAGAGTTGATCTACCTACAGCACCTCCTACTGGAGAGTTGATCCGTCTACAGCACAGCACCTCCTACTGGAGAGTTGATCCGTCTACAGCACAGCACCTCCTACTGGAGAGTTGATCTATCTACACCACCTCCTACTGGATAATTGATCTATCTACAGCACCTCCTACTGGAGAGTTGATCTGTCTACACCACCTCCTATGGGAGAGTTGATCCGTCTACAGCACAGCACCTCCTACTGGAGAGTTGATCTACCTACAGCACCTCCTACTGGAGAGTTGATCTATCTACAGCACCTCCTACTGGAGAGTTGATGTATCTACACCACCTCCTACTGGAGAGTTGATCTGTCTACAGCACAGCACCTCCTCCTGGAGAGTTGATCTATCTACAGCACCTCCTACTGTAGAGTTGATCTATCTACAGCACCTCCTACTGGAGAGTTGATCTACCTACAGCACCTCCTACTGGAGAGTTGATCTGTCTACAGCACCTCCTACGGGAGAGTTGATCCGTCTACAGCACAGCACCTCCTACTGGAGAGTTGATCTATCTACAGCACCTCCTACTGAAGAGTTGATCTATCTACAACACCTCCTACTGGAGAGTTGGTCTATCTACAGCACCTCCTAATGGAGAGTTGGTCTATCTACAGCACCTCCTACTGGAGAGTTGATCTATCTACAGCACTTCCTACTGTAGAGTTGATCTACCTACAGCACCTCCTACTGGAGAGTTGATCCGTCTACAGCACAGCACCTCCTACTGGAGAGTTGATCCGTCTACAGCACAGCACCTCCTACTGGAGAGTTGATCTATCTACACCACCTCCTACTGGATAATTGATCTATCTACAGCACCTCCTACTGGAGAGTTGATCTGTCTACACCACCTCCTATGGGAGAGTTGATCCGTCTACAGCACAGCACCTCCTACTGGAGAGTTGATCTACCTACAGCACCTCCTACTGGATAGTTGATCTGTCTACAGCACCTCCTACTGGAGAGTTGATCTATCTACAGCACCTCCTACTGTAGAGTTGATCTACCTACAGCACCTCCTACTGGAGAGTTGATCTGTCTACAGCACCTCCTACTGGAGAGTTGATCTGTCTACAGCACCTCCTACTGGAGAGTTGATCTGTCTACAGCACCTCCTATTGGAGAGTTGATCTGTCTACCCCACCTCCTACTGGAGAGTTGATCTATTGGAGCCTGATGGTATTGGAGCCTGATGGTATTGGAGCCTGATGGTATTGGAGCCTGATGGTATTGGAGCCTGATGGCATTGGAGCCTGATGGTATTGGAGCCTGATGGTATTGGAGCCTGATGGTATTGGAGCCTGAAGGTATTGGAGCCTGATGGTATTGGAGCCTGATGGTATTGGAGCCTGATGGTACTGGAGCATCTTGAGGGATGTAAGACTCATACCGGACTACTATTTGTTGACACCAATAGGGTGTGTCCTTTCCCCTCTGTTTTGTGTACTGTACACTAATGATTGTCAGAGTAATAACGACTATGGACATATTATTAGGTTTGCAGACGACTCGTTTATCGTGAGTCTTTTACTGGATGAGGAGGTGAGCCATGGCCTGATGGTACTGGAGCCTGATGGTACTGGAGCCTGATGGTATTGGAGCCTGATGGTACTGGAGCCTGATGGTACTGGAGCATCTTGAGGGATGTAAGACCCATACCGGACTAGTGGCCCAGTGGTGGAAGAATCTTGTAGGATGGTGTGCCTGCTCATATTTAGAACCTGCTGTCAAGAAAACCAAGGATATGGCTATTGATTTCCAGAGGAGCTCACAGACTGATAGATGGTGAGCCAGTGGAGACTGTTGATCGATACAAATATCTTGGCACTTTCCTTGACAGCCAGCTGCATTTTGAGGCCGGTGTTATCTGTGTAAAGGGAATGGTATCTGTGCAAAGGGAAATCAGTGCTTGTTCTTCCTGAGGGAACGCCACAGTTTCTGGGTGAATAAGGCGCTGATGAACTGTCTGTTACACGCCGTTCACTGAATCCATTGTAGCATTCCCTGTGATCTGTTGTTCTGGCTGGGTAACGAACAGGCTGGATAACGAACAGGCTGGGTAACGAACAGGCTGGGTAACGAACAGGCTGGGTAACGAACAGGCTGGGTAACATTGTTAAACTAAGTAGCAGGATCGTTGGTGTGAACTTTACTGGCCTTTCTCACTTGTGTCTGTCATACGGAAGGAGCCATCCATTCTGAGGGACTCACAGCATCCCTAATTTGCCTAATTTATGTTGCTTCCCTCAGAGCTCAGATACAGGCTAAACTCCCATTCATGCCAGCTGCTATCAGCTTTCTCAATAAGATGTAGTAGTACTGTTAGCTGTGTACATATTGCTGTATATTGATCTTGTGTATATTTATTGTAAATGTATAAATTGTGTTTTTACTACCTGCTGCAAAATGCATTGCCACCCCCTCCCCCTGGGGGATGATATAGACTCTACTAGCACGCAATCAGTGTGGAAAGACACGTTAAAACATTGACTGTGTTTCTCCAAAGTACTTGTCCCTCAACTACACAGTCAGCTAACAGCAGGGGTTCTCCTCCTCTTCCTCCCCCTCTTCCTCCTCCTCTTCCTCCTCCTCCTCTCCTCCAGAGAAGGCTAGACACTTGTCTGAGCTGCCGAGGCAACATGGGGCGATGAGCTACAGTAATATCTCTCCAAGTACTTGTCCCTCAAATACCCAGTCAGCTAACAGCAGGGGTTCTCCTCCTTTTCCTCCTCCTCTCCTCCAGAGAAGGCTAGACACTTGTCTTTGTCCTCTGTCGAAGCACTTTGGACTGGTTTCCTGGACACAGATTAATCCTAGTCCCGCACCTACAGTAAAAGCATACTCAATGCAGATGGTCCATTAAAGTGTGTTTTGGTCTAGGAATTGGCCATATCAAGGTCTGGGAAACTGTCCTTTTTATGTTTCACGAAGCAGAGTTGTTCTACTCTGAAAGAGGGTTTTGAGTCTGGCTTTACTGTGCAGAACAATTGGGATCAATCAAGTTGATCGGCAGACGTTGGAGGATCATTTAATGGGAGAAAAGGCTACTTCAGTAATTGGAGCTGGCGTGTGCTGCTATAGTCATCGATTAACTAGAATTGTCCATGTCACGACTTCTTCCGAAGTCGGTTCCTCTCCTTGTTCGGGCGTTGTTTGGCGGTCGACATCACCGGTCTTCTAGCCACCGCCGATCCATTTTTCATTTTCCATTTGTTTTGTCTTCTCACACACCTGGTTTTCATTCCCTCATTACGTGTTGTGTATTTAACCCTCTGTTCCCCCCATGTCTTTGTGTGTTATAATTTATTGTAGTGCTTGTGCACATTGTTATCTGGTGCGCAACGGGTTTTTGTAGCCATTCTTTATGATTCTGGATGCCGGTGGTTATATATATATATATATATATATATTATTATATTAAACTGCTCCGGTTATTACCCAGTTCTGCTCTCCTGCGTCTGACTTCGCTGCCACCAGTTACTCCCCCCCTTACAGTCCAAGTATGGAAGGTAGCTAAGCAACGAAGCCATTCTTTCTAGGCCTTTCCCCAGTAGAGTGAAGTACTTCAGTAAAAATACTTTAAAATACTTCTTAAGTAGATTTAATTTAATTTATAATAACTTCTTCACATATAAAAAATCTATGTCATGTGATTTAATTAAAATTCTATCCAAATCTGAAAAAACATACTTCTATTGCCAACTATTTATTTGTTTAACTAGGCAAGTCCGTTAAGAACAAATTCTTATTTTCAATGACGGCGTACCGGGGAACAGTGGGTTAACTGCCTCGTTCAGGGGCAGAACGACAGATTTTTACCTTGTCAGCTCGGGAATTCGATAATGCAACCTTTCGGTTACAAGTCCAACACTCTAACCACTAGACTACCTTCCTCCGATAACAATGTAAAAATCTCCTACATAAAGCCAACAAATAAAAACATTGCAGCCTCCTATAAATCACATTAGCTACACATGGACTGTCTGCAACAAACTTAATACATTGTATCAACTATTAACGGGGGTCCGGCAACATTGTATCAAATATTCTGGCCAATCAGATTTTCCCTGCCAGTGAGCTCGGGACAGACACAGCTGTAGGCTATTTCGCTCAACGGACAAGAAGCAGTGCTTGATTTAGGCAGGAGCTCACCGGAGCTGAGTACAGACACCTTAAATGTTCTACTGCTCCTGTTCCTCTTATATAATATTAGCTCAACAGTATTGTGGAGCTCCTGCACCTAAATATAAACTGTACCGGTACCCTAAAAAGGAGTACCAGGACCTACTTCTGTTCAAGTCAAGCACTGATAAGAAGTAATCAGGTAGGCCTATTTTATTATGTTTCCACCAGATCAAAGCAGGACATTTTTCACCTTTCATGCTGAGTTGTTATCGAAAGGGAGAGAGCTGGAAAGCTTGTTCAAATGCATCGAGGAACTATTGTAATTCTCAATGGATTTAACTACTGGCAGGAGAGAGTGCATTCTGGAGAGAGAAGCGCATTGTGCATCTGGGTGCTGGTAAATCAGATATCTGCATTGGCCATGCAGCATCTACAATACGGCCTCAGCAGAAATCAGGGCATTAATAGTTCTTGCTCTTCACTGAGCAGTGCAGAGCTGTTGTGAAGAAAGTTTTCTCAACTAATTCTGTGCAAAAGTGATTGCAATGGCTTTAGGTTTTAGTGACTGCACATGTTTTGTTTATACTCTTTATCATAGCAGGTTGATGTAATCAGGTGCCATCTAGGCCTCTGGGACATTGGATATGGAGAGAGAGGACGGATATGGATAGAGAGGACAGATATGGATAGAGAGGACAGATATGGATAGAGAGGACGGATATGGATAGAGAGGACAGATATGGATAGAGAGGACGGATATGGATAGAGAGGACAGATATGGATAGAGAGAGGACGGATATGGATAGAGAGGACGGATATGGATAGAGAGGACGGATATGGATAGAGAGGACAGATATGGATAGAGAGAGGACGGATATGGATCGAGAGGACGGATATGGATAGAGAGGACAGATATGGATAGAGAGGACGGATATGGATAGAGAGGACGGATATGGATAGAGAGAGGACGGATATGGATAGAGAGGACAGATATGGATAGAGAGAGGACGGATATGGATCGAGAGGACGGATATGGATAGAGAGGACAGATATGGATAGAGAGGACGGATATGGATAGAGAGGACGGATATGGATAGAGAGAGGACGGATATGGATAGAGAGGACGGATATGGATAGAGAGGACGGATATGGATAGAGAGGGGACGGATATGGATAGAGAGGACGGATATGGATAGAGAGGACGGATATGGATAGAGGGGACGGATATGGATAGAGAGGAGACGGATATGGATAGAGGGGACGGATATGGATAGAGAGGACGGATATGGATAGAGAGGGGACGGATATGGATAGAGGGGACGGATATGGATAGAGAGGACGGATATGGATAGAGAGGACGGATATGGATAGAGAGGACGGATATGGATAGAGGGGACGGATATGGATAGAGGGGACGGATATGGATAGAGAGGACGGATATGGATAGAGGGGACGGATATGGATAGAGAGGACGGATATGGATAGAGGGGACGGATATGGATAGAGAGGATGGATATGGATAGAGGGGACGGATATGGATAGAGAGGACGGATATGGATAGAGGGGACGGATATGGATAGAGAGGACGGATATGGATAGAGAGGACGGATATGGATAGAGAGGACGGATATGGATAGAGAGGATGGATATGGATAGAGAGAGGACGGATATGGATAGAGGGGACGGATATGGATAGAGAGGACGGATATGGATAGAGGGGACGGATATGGATAGAGAGGACGGATATGGATAGAGGGGACGGATATGGATAGAGGGGACGGATATGGATAGAGAGGACGGATATGGATAGAGAGGAGACGGATATGGATAGAGAGGAGACGGATATGGATAGAGGGGACGGATATGGATAGAGGGGACGGATATGGATAGAGAGGACGGATATGGATAGAGGGGACGGATATGGATAGAGAGGACGGATATGGATAGAGAGGACGGATATGGATAGAGAGGACGGATATGGATAGAGGGGACGGATGTGGATAGAGAGAGGACGGATATGGATAGAGAGGACGGATATGGATAGAGAGGACGGATATGGATAGAGAGGACAGATATGGATAGAGAGGACGGATATGGATAGAGAGGACAGATATGGATAGAGAGAGGACGGATATGGATAGAGAGGACGGATATGGATAGAGAGGACGGATATGGATAGAGAGGACAGATATGGATAGAGAGAGGACGGATATGGATCGAGAGGACGGATATGGATAGAGAGAGGACGGATATGGATAGAGAGGACAGATATGGATAGAGAGAGGACGGATATGGATCGAGAGGACGGATATGGATAGAGAGGACGGATATGGATAGAGAGGACAGATATGGATAGAGAGAGGACGGATATGGATCGAGAGGACGGATATGGATAGAGAGGACAGATATGGATAGAGAGGACGGATATGGATAGAGAGGACAGATATGGATAGAGAGGACGGATATGGATAGAGAGGACAGATATGGATAGAGAGAGGACGGATATGGATAGAGAGGACGGATATGGATAGAGAGGACGGATATGGATAGAGAGGACAGATATGGATAGAGAGAGGACGGATATGGATCGAGAGGACGGATATGGATAGAGAGGACAGATATGGATAGAGAGGACGGATATGGATAGAGAGGACGGATATGGATAGAGAGAGGACGGATATGGATAGAGAGGACAGATATGGATAGAGAGAGGACGGATATGGATCGAGAGGACGGATATGAATAGAGAGGACAGATATGGATAGAGAGGACGGATATGGATAGAGAGGACGGATATGGATAGAGAGAGGACGGATATGGATAGAGAGGACGGATATGGATAGAGAGGACGGATATGGATAGAGAGGGGACGGATATGGATAGAGAGGACGGATATGGATAGAGAGGACGGATATGGATAGAGGGGACGGATATGGATAGAGAGGAGACGGATATGGATAGAGGGGACGGATATGGATAGAGAGGACGGATATGGATAGAGAGGGGACGGATATGGATAGAGGGGACGGATATGGATAGAGAGGACGGATATGGATAGAGAGGACGGATATGGATAGAGAGGACGGATATGGATAGAGGGGACGGATATGGATAGAGGGGACGGATATGGATAGAGAGGACGGATATGGATAGAGGGGACGGATATGGATAGAGAGGACGGATATGGATAGAGGGGACGGATATGGATAGAGAGGATGGATATGGATAGAGGGGACGGATATGGATAGAGAGGACGGATATGGATAGAGGGGACGGATATGGATAGAGAGGACGGATATGGATAGAGAGGACGGATATGGATAGAGAGGACGGATATGGATAGAGAGGACGGATATGGATAGAGAGGATGGATATGGATAGAGAGAGGACGGATATGGATAGAGGGGACGGATATGGATAGAGAGGACGGATATGGATAGAGGGGACGGATATGGATAGAGAGGACGGATATGGATAGAGGGGACGGATATGGATAGAGGGGACGGATATGGATAGAGAGGACGGATATGGATAGAGAGGAGACGGATATGGATAGAGAGGAGACGGATATGGATAGAGGGGACGGATATGGATAGAGGGGACGGATATGGATAGAGAGGACGGATATGGATAGAGAGGACGGATATGGATAGAGAGGACGGATATGGATAGAGGGGACGGATATGGATAGAGGGGACGGATATGGATAGAGGGGACAGATATGGATAGAGAGGACGGATATGGATAGAGAGGACGGATATGGATAGAGGGGACGGATATGGATAGAGAGGACGGATATGGATAGAGAGGAGACGGATATGGATAGAGAGGATGGATATGGATAGAGGGGACGGATATGGATAGAGAGGACGGATATGGATAGAGGGGACGGATATGGATAGAGAGGACGGATATGGATAGAGAGGACGGATATGGATAGAGAGGACGGATATGGATAGAGAGGACGGATATGGATAGAGAGGACGGATATGGATAGAGAGGATGGATATGGATAGAGAGAGGACAGATATGGATAGAGAGGATGGATATGGATAGAGGGGACGGATATGGATAGAGGGGACGGATATGGATAGAGAGGACGGATATGGATAGAGAGGACGGATATGGATAGAGAGGACGGATATGGATAGAGGGGACGGATATGGATAGAGGGGACGGATATGGATAGAGAGGACGGATATGGATAGAGAGGACGGATATGGATAGAGAGGACGGATATGGATAGAGGGGACGGATATGGATAGAGAGGACGGATATGGATAGAGAGGACGGATATGGATAGAGGGGACGGATATGGATAGAGAGGAGACGGATATGGATACAGAGGATGGATATGGATAGAGGGGACGGATATGGATAGAGAGGACGGATATGGAGAGAGAGGACGGATATGGATAGAGAGAGGACAGATATGGATAGAGAGGATGGATATGGATAGAGAGGACGGATATGGATAGAGAGGACGGATATGGATAGAGAGGACGGATATGGATAGAGGGGACGGATATGGATAGAGAGGACGGATATGGATAGAGAGGACGGATATGGATAGAGGGGACGGATATGGATAGAGAGGACGGATATGGATAGAGAGGACGGATATGGATAGAGAGGACGGATATGGATAGAGAGGACGGATATGGATAGAGAGGACGGATATGGATAGAGAGGATGGATATGGATAGAGGGGACGGATATGGATAGAGGGGACGGATATGGATAGAGAGGACGGATATGGATAGAGAGGACGGATATGGATAGAGAGGACGGATATGGATAGAGAGGACGGATATGGATAGAGAGGACAGATATGGATAGAGAGGACGGATATGGATAGAGGGGACGGATATGGATAGAGAGGACGGATATGGATAGAGAGGACGGATATGGATAGAGGGGACGGATATGGATAGAGAGGACGGATATGGATAGAGAGGACGGATATGGATAGAGAGGACTGAGTCACGGTAACTAGGCTACTCCAAGGCTGAACTATGATGCCACTGATGGTCATTAGTAGCCTACAAAACAGCCAGTCGCTAATGGCCAGGTACTCAGTGCTCTATTGTCCCTCTAATTATTCAATGCAAATACAATCAAAAATCAAATCAAACACTTCAAGAGAGGCATTCAGAGTTTGAGCCTAATAGGATCCCCTGGTGTGCAGTGAGAGTCAGCTCCTCATGGCTGGTTGATGAATGGAGTTAAATAAGTATTCCTATATATATGTGTCCTATAAGCCCATGTCAAGCAACATTTATATAAGCTGTGCTATTTAATTGTGTGAGAAAACAGAGTTTTGGTGGCCTCTATTAAAAAGTGAAGAATCCCATCAGCTTTCTTTGGGCTAGGCCTACTATATATACACTGCTCAAAAAAATAAAGGGAACACTTAAAAAACACAATGTAACTCCAAGTCAATCATACTTCTGTGAAATCAAACTGTCCACTTAGGAAGCAACACTGATTGACAATAAATTTCACATGCTGTTGTGCAAATGGAATAATTTATGTTACTGTATTCAATATTATTATTTCAGTCTTCGTTTTCATTGTCGTAGTGGACACATTGTTTGCAGAGCGCACAACCTATGCTATACTAGTGAGTAACACATGACCAGGTTCACACTGAGCACATGTGACAGACGTGACAGACGTGACAGAGTCTGGAGACGCCTTGGAGAACGTTCTGCTGCCTGCAACATCCTCCAGCATGACCGGTTTGGCGGTGGGTCAGTCATGGTGTGGGGTGGCATTTCTTTGGGGGGGCCGCACAGCCCTCCATGTGCTCGCCAGAGGTAGCCTGACTGCCATTAGGAACCGAGATGAGATCCTCAGACCCCTTGTGAGACCATATGCTGGTGCGGTTGGACCTGGGTTCCTCCTAATTCAAGACAATGCTAGACCTCATGTGGCTGGAGTGTGTCAGCAGTTCCTGCAAGAGGAAGGCATTGATGCTATGGACTGGCCCGCCCGTTCCCCAGACCTGAATCCAATTGAGCACATCTGGGACATCATGTCTCGCTCCATCCACCAACCCCACGTTGCACCACAGACTGTCCAGGAGTTGGCGGATGCTTTAGTCCAGGTCTGGGAGGAGATCCCTCAGGAGACCATCCGCCACCTCATCAGGAGCATGCCCAGGCGTTGTAGGGAGGTCATACAGGCACGTGGAGGCCACACACACTACTGAGCCTCATTTGGACTTGTTTTAAGGACATTACATCAACGTTGGATCAGCCTGTAGTGTGGTTTTCCACTTTAATTTTGAGTGTGACTCCAAATCCAGAACCTCCATGGGTTGATAAATTTGATTTCCATTGATCATTTTTGTGTGATTTTGTTGTCAGCAACATTCAACTATGTAAAGAAAAAAGTATTTAATAAGAATATTTCATTCATTCAGATCTAGGATGTGTTATTTTAGTGTTCCCTTTATTTTTTTGGGGCAGTGTATATGTATTTCTTGACTTTCCTAATATTAAGCACATTGCTTTGCTTTACAACCGGAGTAACCTACCTGGCTGTTATGAAAATGAACCGCGTTTGCTATTGAAGATGTCTTTTTTCCCTCCGTCTCTGTTCCGACAGGTGCATGATATTGGCATCTTCTAGGCTCTGTAGGCTACGGGCTTTCCAACCAAGTTCCATCGATCTTAGGCCTATAGGCTACGCTTAGAGTTATTTGTTCACCTGACCTAGAATTCCTTACAGTCAAATGCCGACCGCATTATCTACCACGAGAATTCTCTTCGATTTATAATCACAGCCGTGTATACCCCCTCCCCCCCTCCTCCCCCCCCAAGCAGACACCTCGACGGCCCTGAAAGAACTTAATTGGACTCTATGTAAACCTTCGTGTGGCCACGCAGTCAGTGTTGAGGATCACGGGGTGGAGATGTTGTTTCCTACCCTCACCACCTGGGGGCGGCCCGTCAGGAACTCCAGTACCCAGTTGCACAGGGCAGGGTCGAGAACCAGGGTCTCAAGCATAATGATGAGTTTGGAGGGTACTATGGTGTTAAATGCTGAGCTGTAGTCGATGAACAGCATTCTTTCATAGGTATTCCTCTTGTCCAGATGGGTTAGGGCAGTGTGCAGTGTCTGTGGACCTATTGGGGTGGTAAGCAAATTGGAGTGGGTCTAGGGTGTCGGGTAGCATTTCGCTACACTTGCATTAACATCTGCAGACCATGTGTATGTGACCAATAAAAATGTATTTTATTTGATTTGGAGGTGATATGATCCTTGACTAGTCTCTCAAAGCGCTTCATGATGACGAAAGTGATGTTTAGCTCAGTTACCTTAGCTTTCTTGGGAACAGGAACAATGGTGGCCCTCTTGAAACATGTGGGAACAGCAGACTGGGATAGGGAGAGATTGAATATGTCCGTAAACACACCAACCAGCTGGTCTGCTCTGAGGACGCGGCTGGGGATGAGAACAGTGTTTGTCAGTGATCATGTCTGTCAGCTCGCGCTGTCTGGTGTATATCTATTTACTCCTGAGAGAAAAGTCTGGACAGGGAGAGAGAGAGGAGAAAAGGTGTATATCTATTTACTCCTGAGAGAGAAGTCTGGACAGGGAGAGAGAGAGGAGAGAAGGTGTATATCTAGTTACTCCTGAGAGAGAGCTGGAGAGAGAAGTCTGGACAGGGAGAGAGAGGAGAGAAGGTGTATATCTATTTACTCCTGAGCGAGAGCTGGAGAGAGAAGTCTGGACAGGGAGAGAGAGACGAGAGAAGGTGTATATCTATTTACTCCTGAGCGAGAGCTGGAGAGAGAAGTCTGGACAGGGAGAGAGAGACGAGAGAAGGTGTATATCTAGTTACTCCTGAGAGAGAGGAGAGAAGATGTATATCTATTTACTCCTGAGAGAGAGAGATGGAGAGAGAAGTCTGGACAGGTGAGAGAGAGACACGATGCAGATCATGCCCTCCATTCCTCTAGTGGCTCGTCATCTAATTTAACCACCCTCCCCTCTCCCTTCTCTCCCCACCCACTCTCTCCACCACCCCTCCCCCTGTACAATACAGAGAGTGCTGTGATTGGTTTATGGGAAGAAGAACAGTGGCGGGGCAATATTCCTCCACATTACTAAAGCTTTAGCTGTGACTGTTGATTTCTGAGCAACAACACAAGGACTTAAGTGCTCTCCTGGCAGTTCTGTTGTTGCTATAAGAAGCTCGGTGGGACACTGGGCACAATTCAGTTATGTTTAGGAATACAGTATATCGCACTAAGGCTGTATTGCCATCCGTATTTGCCATGTCTTTAACCAAAGCCTAAAGGATTGTGTGTGTGCCCACAGCCATAGAAGAAAGCTAAAGTAATTCCACTGCCTAAAAATAGTAAAGCACCCTTTGCTGGCTCTAACAGCCGCCCAATCAGTTTGCTTCCTGTTCTTAGTAAACTGATGGAGGGATTTGTGTTTGAACAAATACAATGCTATTTTTCAGAGAACAAGTTTGACTTTTTTGACTTTCAGCATGCATGTAGAGAAGGGCACTCAACTTGTACTGCACTGACTCAGATGACTGATGATTTGGTTAAAAATAAATGGATAATAAGATGTTAGTTGGAGCTGTATAGTTACATTTAAGAGTAGCCTTTGATGTTATTGATCATAAATTGATGTTATTGA
>NC_048581.1:87589885-87682385 GCF_013265735.2 Oncorhynchus mykiss
AACAGAACACAGGGCTTTGAGTATCCTGCCTTCATCTGTCTCTCCCTCCTTGGTCTGAGAAGACTAGATGTCTCTAGGACAGTAGTCACCAACTGGTCGATCGCTGTGATAAAGCAGGTCGATCTTCAAGTCATTCCTAGTTGATCACCAAACATTTATGTGATAAAAGCCAACGATAGAGGCTGTGATAGAGGCTGTGATAAAGCCAACGATTGAGGCTGTGATAGAGGCTGTGATAGAGGCTGTGATAGAGGCTGTGATAGAGCCAACGATAGAGGCTGTGATAAAGCCAACGATAGAGGCTGTGATGCAGGCTGTGTTAGAGGCTGTAATAAAAGCCAACGATAGAGGATGTGATAAAGCCAACGATAGAGAATGTGATAAAGCCAACGATAGAGGCTGTGATACAGGCTGTGTTAGAGGCTGTGATAAAGCCAACGATAGAGGCTGTGATAAAAGCCAACGATAGAGGCTGTGATAAAAGCCAACGATAGAGGCTGTGTTAGAGCCTGTGATGAAGCCAACAATAGAGGCTGTGATAAAGCCAACGATAGAGACTGTGTTAGAGGCTGTGATAAAGCCAACGATAGAGGCTGTTGTAAAGCCAACGATAGAGGGTGTGATAAAAGCCAACGATAGAGGCTGTGATAAAAGCCAACGATAGAGGCTGTGATAGAGGCTGTGATAAAGCCAACGATAGAGGCTGTGTTAGAGCCTGTGATAAAGCCAACAATAGAGGCTGTGATAAAGCCAACGATAGAGGCTGTGTTAGAGGCTGTGATAAAGCCAACGATAGAGGCTGTTGTAAAGCCAACGATAGAGGGTGTGATAAAAGCCAACGATAGAGGCTGTGATAAAAGCCAACGATAGAGGCTGTGTTAGATTCTGTGATAAAGCCAACGATAGAGGCTGTGATAAAAGCCAACGATAGAGGCTGTGATAGAGGCTGTGGTAAAGCCAACGATAGAGGCTGTGATAAAAGCCAACGATAGAGGCTGTGATAGAGGCTGTGATAAAGCCAACAATAGAGGCTGTTGTAAAGCCAACGAGAGGCTGTGATAAAAGCCAACGATAGCGGCTGTGATAAAAGCCAACGATAGAGGCTGTGATAAAAGCCAACGATAGAGGCTGTGATAAAAGCCAACGATAGAGGCTGTGATAGAGCCTGTGATAAAAGCCAACGATAGAGGCTGTGATAAAAGCCAACGATAGAGGCTGTGATAAAAGCCAACGATAGAGACTGTGATAGAGGCTGTGATAAAGCCAACGATAGAGGCTGTATTAGAGGCTGTTATAGCAGCAATGTTCCAACAATGAAATGGAAAGACTTCCCAGAAGAATGGAGGCTGTTATAGCAGCAATGTTCCAACAATGAAATGGAAAGCCTTCCCAGAAGAATGGAGGCTGTTATAGCAGCAATGTTCCAACATCTAGTGGAAAGCCTCCCCAGAAGAATGGAGGCTGTTATAGCAGCAATGTTCCAACATCTAGTGGAAAGCCTCCCCAGAAGAATGGAGGCTTTTACAGCAGCAACGGGGGGACCAACTCCTTATTAATGCCCATGATTTCGGAATGAGATGTTCGACGAGCAACATACTGTTGGTCATGTTGTGTATGAGAAGTTATTTGTTAAAGTTGACTTAAAACTTCTCCGTTCTGTCCAGGTATGTAAAGGGACACCCTCCCAAAGCTGATTTCCTCTGTCCTAACCACTAACCCTAACCCCTAGTTCTATCCCTAACTTTCATATAACTATCATTCTGTTCTGTCGCAGGTGTGAGATCAGAGACACTCACCTGGTTGAGGAGAGCATCCCGGAGACCCTGATGATCAATAACCCCTCCTCTAGTCCTCTAACAGATCCGATAGGATGCTATAGGACCGATCCTAACTGTCCTTCTGCTTCCATGTTTCCAAGGTATGAGATCAGAGACACTCACCTGGTTGAGGAGAGCATCCCGGAGACCCCGATGATCAATAACCCCTCCTCTAGTCCTCTAACAGATCCGATAGGATGCTATAGGACCGATCCTAACTGTCCTTCTGCTTCCATGTTTCCAAGGTATGAGATCAGAGACACTCACCTGGTTGAGGAGAGCATCCCGGAGAACCCGATGATCAATAACCCCTCCTCTAGTCCTCTAACAGATCCGATAGGATGCTATAGGACCGATCCTAACTGTCCTTCTGCTTCCATGTTTCCAAGGTATGAGATCAGAGACACTCACCTGGTTGAGGAGAGCATCCCGGAGACCCCGATGATCAATAACCCCTCCTCTAGTCCTCTAACAGATCCGATAGGATGCTATAGGACCGATCCTAACTGTCCTTCTGCTTCCATGTTTCCAAGGTATGAGATCAGAGACACTCACCTGGTTGAGGAGAGCATCCCGGAGACCCCGATGATCAATAACCCCTCCTCTAGTCCTCTAACAGATCCGATAGGATGCTATAGGACCGATCCTAACTGTCCTTCTGCTTCCATGTTTCCAAGGTATGAGATTAGAGACACTCACCTGGTTGAGGAAAGCGTTCTGGAGACCCTGAAGATCAAATCTGACTTCCTCAACTTCAAGCCCCGCCCCTTTAACATGCGTGAGTTCTACGACCGGACGGGCCACGACATCAAGGACATGCTGCTGTCGTGCTACTACCGCGGCATGGAGTGCAGCGCTGAGGACTTCACTGTGGTGAGTCACCATGTAGCATCTGGTTGTAACTCTGTGATGCTAAGCTGTCTGCCCTCTGCTGGCTACGTGAACACAGCTCATCACCGTGGTGTTGTAGCATAGAGCGTAGGACTGACTGGGTCTGACCTTCCTCTAATGGTTTTATCTGATGCAGCTGATCATCCACCATCAGAGTGGTGAGTGACATTGTAGCGCGTGCAACGGAGGTGGTTCGGAGAATGATGCTCTCGCTCTCGATCAGTAACCTTACCTGAGACCAGAAGACTTGTCTTAACGCTACAAGGTCAATTCTAGGCTCTTGGTCAATTCTAGGCTCTAGGTCAATTCTAGGTCAATTCTAGGCTCTAGGGCAATTCTAGGTCAATTCTAGGCTCTAGGTCAATTCTAGGTTAATTCTAGTCTCTAGGTCAATTCTAGGCTCTAGGTTAGTTTCAGGCTCTAGGTCAGTTTCAGGCTCTAGATCAATTATAGGTTCTAGGTCAGTTTCAGGCTCTAGGTCAATTCTAGGCTCTAGGTCAGTTTCAGGCTCTAGGTCAGTTTCAGGTTCTAGATCAATTCTAGGCTCTAGGTCAGTTTCAGGCTCTTGGTCAGTTTCAGGCTCTAGGTCAGTTTCAGGCTCTAGGTCAGTTTCAGGTTCTAGATCAATTCTAGGTTCTAGGTCAGTTTCAGGCTCTAGGTCAATTCTAGGCTCTAGGCTAGTTTCAGGCTCTAGGTCAGTTTCAGGCTCTAGGTCAGTTTCAGGTTCTAGATCAATTCTAGGTTCTAGGTCAGTTTCAGGCTCTAGGTCAATTCTAGGCTCTAGGTCAGTTTCAGGCTCTAGGTCAGTTTCAGGTTCTAGATCAATTCTAGGCTCTAGGTCAGTTTCAGGCTCTAGGTCAATTCTAGGCTCTAGGTCAATTCTAGGCTCTAGGTCAATTCTAGGTTAATTCTAGGATCTAGTTCAATTCTAGGCTCTTGGTCAGTTTCAGGCTCTAGGTCAGTTTCAGGTTCTAGATCAATTCTAGGCTCTAGGTCAGTTTCAGGTTCTAGATCAATTCTAGGCTCTAGGTCAGTTTCAGGCTCTAGGTCAATTCTAGGCTCTAGGTCAATTCTAGGCTCTATGTCAATTCTAGGTTAATTCTAGGATCTACTTAAATTCTAGGCTCTTGGTCAGTTTCAGGCTCTAGGTCAGTTTCAGGTTCTAGATCAATTCTAGGCTCTAGGTCAGTTTCAGGCTCTTGGTCAGTTTCAGGCTCTAGGTCAGTTTCAGGCTCTAGGTCAGTTTCAGGTTCTAGATCAATTCTAGGTTCTAGGTCAGTTTCAGGCTCTAGGTCAATTCTAGGCTCTAGGCTAGTTTCAGGCTCTAGGTCAGTTTCAGGCTCTAGGTCAGTTTCAGGTTCTAGATCAATTCTAGGTTCTAGGTCAGTTTCAGGCTCTAGGTCAATTCTAGGCTCTAGGTCAGTTTCAGGCTCTAGGTCAGTTTCAGGTTCTAGATCAATTCTAGGCTCTAGGTCAGTTTCAGGCTCTAGGTCAATTCTAGGCTCTAGGTCAATTCTAGGCTCTAGGTCAATTCTAGGTTAATTCTAGGATCTAGTTCAATTCTAGGCTCTTGGTCAGTTTCAGGCTCTAGGTCAGTTTCAGGTTCTAGATCAATTCTAGGCTCTAGGTCAGTTTCAGGTTCTAGATCAATTCTAGGCTCTAGGTCAGTTTCAGGCTCTAGGTCAATTCTAGGCTCTAGGTCAATTCTAGGCTCTATGTCAATTCTAGGTTAATTCTAGGATCTACTTAAATTCTAGGCTCTTGGTCAGTTTCAGGCTCTAGGTCAGTTTCAGGTTCTAGATCAATTCTAGGCTCTAGGTCAGTGGTCTAACACCATCAGTTGGTGTGCATAAGCCCCAAGTTGGTTGGAACCCAGTTGTTTCCACATATACCAGTCCACTCTGTCCTGGTTTCTGTCTCTGTGGGATACAGCGGTGAGAAATACTGCATTTCTTAATCTGGTCTGGAAACTCTGTGAAGCTAGGTTCCCACCGCTGGCTACATTAATACAGGGCATCCCTGTGCTGTAGCATGGAGCTCCAGACCCGGCCTTTCTGTGATGGATTTATCTGATCTATCTGAATAACAATGGAGCATAGGTGGTTCAGTGAACTACGCTGTGGTGATGGGTGACCTAGCCTGAGACCTTAAGATTTGTGTTAGCTTAGCTTAGCTTTAATTCAACAACAGCTTAGCTTTAGTTCAACAGGCTAATACAGTCTGGTGGAGTTTATGTAGCTTATGCCTAGCTTTAGGTCAGCGTCCACGTAACCTCCGTGTAGTAGAGTCCACGTAACCTCCGTGTAGTAGAGTCCACGTAACCTCCGTGTAGTAGAGTCCACGTAACCTCCGTGTAGTAGAGTCCACGTAACCTCCGTGTAGTAGAGTCCACGTAACCTCCGTGTAGTAGAGTCCACGTAACCTCCGTGTAGTAGAGTCCACGTAACCTCCGTGTAGTAGAGTCCACGTAACCTCCGTGTAGTAGAGTCCACGTAACCTCCGTGTAGTAGAGTCCACGTAACCTCCGTGTAGTAGAGTCCACGTAACCTCCGTGTAGTAGAGTCCACGTAACCTCCGTGTAGTAGAGTCCACGTAACCTCCGTGTAGTAGAGTCCACGTAACCTCCGTGTAGTAGAGTCCCTGTAGTAGAGTCCCTGTAGTAGAGTCCCTGTAGTAGAGTCCGTGTAGTAGACTAACGAATCAATGGGGGTCCCCTGGAGGTCAGTGCCCCGCGTGCCTGTTCGCTATTCAACCACGATTACTACAAGCTTAGATAACAGGCTTGACTAACCTACCAGTCTAAAAAATGTTAGCTGACATGACTAATTGAGTGACTGTCAATGACTTCCAAAACAAGAGAAGAATTGCTGATCACATTTTTAACTGGCGCCTTGTGTATTCTACTATTCTGACTCTCAACAGTATGTTGAGATCCTGACTGAGCCCCCCCCCCTCCAATCCCCAACAAAAATGATATATTTGTAATATTTTGTTGGGTCGGGCCTAAGCTATCACTTATGTTGTTTACGCCTGTAGCCGGCCCTGCTCAGTAACACATAAAAACCTCCGTTTGTGCCTCTCTTCTTCAGATGTTTTCAGCCTGTTAAGTCAAATAGTAAAAATTGACGTGGAACAAAAGTGGTGGTGGTGGTTGCGGCACATTTCAAAAAGACTTGTTGACTTTGAGGTGTCAGGGCTGTTGTGAAGACGTCTGCAAGTTCCTGTTTCCGTTTGAATGAAAACAACCATTTACCTGGATTAACGTGGATTTTTACCGTCGCAGTGCCTCATTCCGCTCTGCCACGACAACGAATTAAAAAAAAGTCATTGAAATGATATGATTGATGTGAAATACAAAGCCACGCAGGTGTTTCTTTCATCTGAAAACTGTATCATTGACTTCTTTGATCAACTGCCAAAATAGTCAGCCCACATCGAGTGACCTAACATGAGTTCCTGTGTCGACTACAAGGATACTGCTGTGGCTCTCCTCTCCTCTCCTCTCCTCTCCTCTCCTCTCCTCTCCTCTCCTCTCCCTGCCCTTCACTGTCCCTCTGCTGAGGTAAAATGTTCACGGTCTGAAAGACACACCTTTCCCTATGGCCCTTAGAAACGTGTACTGCCAGGTACTGTAATGTGCTCTACTCTGCCGTGAGGGTCCTGTAGTATCATAATGTAGTATCATAATGTAGTATCATAATGTAGTATGATAATGTAGTCTCTACTCTGCTGTGAGGGTCCTGTAGTATCATAATGTAGTATCATAATGTAGTATCATAATGTAGTATGATAATGTAGTCTCTACTCTGCTGTGAGGGTCCTGTAGTATCATAATGTAGTATCATAATGTAGTATCATAATGTAGTCTCTACTCTGCTGTGAGGGTCCTGTAGTATCATAATGTTGTATCATAATGTAGTATGATAATGTAGTATCATAATGTAGTATCAAAATGTAGTCTCTACTCTGCCGTGAGGGTCCTGTAGTTTCATAATGTAGTATCATACTGTAGTCTCTACTCTGCTGTGAGGGTCCTGTAGTCATGTGATGTCTCTGTGTTTGTTTGTGATGATGTGGGATGTAATGGAGATTAGACCTGTTCAGCTAACAGCTCAGCAGAGAGCACTCATTTGTGTCTGTCCCAAATGGCACCCAATTCCCTACATAGTGCACTAGTTTTGACCAGAAGTAGTGCACTATGTAGGGGATGTGATGCAATTTGAGATGCAAATCAAATGGTGTGTAAAGAGTCATCCCCCCACACACACACATACGCACGCACACACACACACACACACACGTTTACACAGACACACATAGACACCACACACACTCACGTTTACACAGACACCACACACACTCACGTTTACACAGACACCACTCACACTCACGTTTACACAGACACACAGACACCACACACACACACACACACGTTTACACAGACACACAGACACCACACACACTCACGTTTACACAGACACACAGACACCACACACACTCACGTTTACACAGACACCACACAGACACCACACACACTCACGTACAGATGTGTTTTTTCAGTGCAAGTTGATTTAATCAACTTGAAAATGAAAGCAACTGAACAATTTTCTTATTTTTTATTTTATTAATTTGAATTGACCTTTGTATTTGTTATTTTTTTGGGAAGTTTTGCCCTTTCAAACGGAATATGTCCAGGCCCTCTCACTGACTCGATGATACTTGAAGCCACTTGGTTTACATCTGTATTCATAGAAACGGCATGTCACGTCTCACTTGATGCTAGCCGCAGAATTTTGTGGAAGTGGTCTCTTCCTGATTTACACAGTGCCTTCGGAAAATATTCAGACCCCTTGACTTTTCCCACATTTTGTTATGTTACTGCCTTATTTTAAAATTGATAAAATAAAATAAAAATCCTGAGCAATCTGAACTCAATTCCCGAAAATGACAAAGCGATGTCATGTATTGTCATGTTGTGTCTTGTTTCTGTCCTTTCCCTTCACCCTGTCTCCCTCTGCTGGTCGTTATTAGGTTACCTTTTCTCCCCCTCTTTCCCCCAGCTGTTCCTTGTCTCCTCCTAACTACCTCGTCACCCCTTTTCCCACCTGTTCCCTTTTTCCCTCTGATTAGTCCTCTATATCTCTCTCTGTTTTTGTTTCTGTCTTTGTCGGATTCTTGTTTGTGTTTTTCATGCCTGAACCAGACTATCGTCATGTTTGCTGCAACCTTGTCCTGTCCTGTCGGAATCTGCCGGTCCATCTGAGCCTACGTTTGTTTTGTTATTAAAGAAGCTCTGTTTACGTTAATTCGCTTTTGGGTCCTCATTCACGCACCGTAACAGAAGAATCCGACCAAGAATGGACCCAGCGACTTCGGATCCTCTCCACTCAGCCGTCGAGATCCAGGGAGCGATGCTAGGCAGACACGAGCAGGAATTGTCTGCTGCTCGACATGCCGTTGAGACCCTGGCCACCCAAGTCTCCAACCTCACAGAACAGGTTCACCATCTCCGCCTCGATCCACCGGCCACTTCCAGGGCTTTCGAATCTCCGGAGCCCAGAATCAATAACCCGCCGTGTTACTCTGGGGAGCCCACTGAATGCCGCTCGTTCCTCACCCAGTGTGATATTGTGTTTTCTCTCCAGCCCAACACTTACTCCAGGAGCACTGCTCGTGTCGCCTACGTCATATCTCTCCTTACTGGACGGGCTCGTGAGTGGGGCACGGCAATCTGGGAGGCAAGGGCTGAGTGTACTAACCAGTATCAGGACTTTAAGGAGGAGATGATACGGGTTTTTGATCGATCTGTTTTTGGGGAGGAGGCTTCCAGGGCCCTGTCTTCCCTATGTCAAGGTAATCGATCCATAACAGACTACTCTATTGAGTTTCGCACTCTTGCTGCCTCCAGTGGCTGGAACGAGCCGGCTTTGCTCGCTCGTTTTCTGGAGGGTCTCCGCGCAGAGGTAAAGGATGAGATTCTCTCCCGGGAGGTTCCTTCCAGCGTGGATTCCTTGATTGAACTCGCTATTCGCATTGAGCGACGGGTTGATCTTCGTCACCGAGCTCGTGGAAAGGAGCTCGCGTTCTCCGTTGCCCCCCTCTCCGCATCACTACCATCTTCCTCTGCCGGCTCGGGTGCTGAGCCTATGCAGCTGGGAGGTATCCGCATCTCGACTAAGGAGAGGGAACGGAGAATCACCAACCGCCTCTGTCTCTATTGCGGTTCTGCTGGTCATTTTGTCACTTCATGTCCAGTAAAAGCCAGAGCTCATCAGTAAGCGGAGGGCTACTGGTGAGCGCTACTACTCCTGTCTCTCCTTCAAGATCCTGCACTACCTTGTCGGTCCATCTACGCTGGACCGGTTCGTCAGCTTCCTGCAGTGCCTTAATAGACTCTGGGGCGGAGGGCTGTTTTATGGACGAGACCTGGGCTCGGTAACATGACATTCCTCTCAGACAGTTAAGGGAGTCCACGGCCTTGTTCGCCCTGGATGGTAGTCCTCTCCCCAGGATTCAGCGTGAGACGCTACCTTTAACCCTCACTGTTTCTGGTAATCATAGCGAAACCATTTATTTTTTAATTTTTCGTTCACCTTTTACACCTGTTGTTTTGGGCCATCCCTGGCTAGTTTGTCATAATCCTTCCATTAATTGGTCTAGTAATTCTATCCTCTCCTGGAACGTCTCTTGTCATGTGAAATGTTTAATGTCTGCTATCCCTCCTGTTTCCTCTGTCTCTTCTTCACAGGAGGAGCCTGGTGATTTGACAGGGGTGCCGGAGGAATATCACGATCTGCTCACGGTGTTCAGTCGGTCCAGGGCCACCTCTCTTCCTCCACACCGGTCGTATGATTGTAGTATTGATCTCCTTCCGGGAACCACTCCCCCCCGGGGTAGACTATACTCTCTGTCGGCTCCCGAACGTAAGGCTCTCGAAGATTATTTGTCTGTAGCTCTTGCCGCCGGTACCATAGTCCCCTCCTCCTCTCCTGCCGGAGCGGGGGTTTTTTTTGTTAAGAAGAAGGACGGGTCCCTGCGCCGCTGCATAGATTATCGAGGGCTGAATGACATAACAGTGAAGAATCGTTATCCGCTTCCTCTTATGTCTTCAGCCTTCGAGATCCTGCAGGGAGCCAGGTTTTTCACTAAGTTGGACCTTCGTAACGCTTACCATCTCGTGCGCATCAGGGAGGGGGACGAGTGGAAGACGGCGTTTAACACTCCGTTAGGGCACTTTGAATACCGGGTTCTTCCTTTCGGCCTCGCTAACGCTCCAGCTGTCTTTCAGGCATTAGTCAATGATGTCCTGAGAGACATGCTGAACATCTTTGTTTTCGTTTACCTTGACGATATCCTGATTTTTTCACCGTCACTCCAGATTCATGTTCAGCACGTTCGACGTGTCCTCCAGCGCCTTTTAGAGAATTGTCTTTTTGTGAAGGCTGAGAAGTGCTCTTTTCATGCCTCCTCCGTCACATTTCTCGGTTCTGTTATTTCCGCTGAAGGCATTAAGATGGATCCCGCTAAGGTCCAAGCTGTCATTGATTGGCCCGTCCCTAGGTCACGCGTCGAGCTGCAGCGCTTTCTCGGCTTCGCGAACTTCTATCGTCGTTTCATCCGTAATTTCGGTCAGGTGGCAGCCCCTCTCACAGCCCTTACTTCTGTCAAGACGTGCTTTAAGTGGTCCGTTTCCGCCCAGGGAGCTTTTGATCTCCTCAAGAATCGTTTTACATCCGCACCTATCCTTGTTACACCTGACGTCACTAGACAGTTCGTTGTCGAGGTTGACGCGTCAGAGGTGGGCGTGGGAGCCATTCTTTCTCAGCGCTTCCTCTCTGACGACAAGGTCCACCCTTGCGCGTATTTTTCTCATCGCCTGTCGCCGTCGGAACGTAACTATGATGTGGGAAACCGCGAACTGCTCGCCATCCGCTTAGCCCTAGGCGAATGGCGACAGTGGTTGGAGGGGGCGACCGTTCCTTTTGTCGTTTGGACTGACCATAGGAACCTTGAGTACATCCGTTCTGCCAAACGACTTAATGCGCGTCAGGCGCGCTGGGCGCTGTTTTTCGCTCGTTTCGAGTTTGTGATTTCTTATCGTCCGGGCTCTAAGAACACCAAGCCTGATGCTTTATCTCGTCTCTTCAGTTCTTCAGTAGCCTCCACTGACCCCGAGGGGATTCTCCCTGAGGGGCGTGTTGTCGGGTTGACTGTCTGGGGAATTGAGAGGCAGGTAAAGCAAGCACTCACTCAAACTCCGTCGCCGCGCGCTTGTCCCAGGAACCTTCTTTTCGTTCCCGTTCCTACTCGTCTGGCCGTTCTTCAGTGGGCTCACTCTGCCAAGTTAGCCGGCCACCCTGGCGTTCGGGGTACGCTTGCTTCCATTCGCCAGCGTTTTTGGTGGCCCACCCGGGAGCATGACACGCGTCGCTTCGTGGCTGCTTGTTCGGTCTGCGCGCAGACTAAGTCCGGTAACTCCCCTCCTGCCGGCCGTCTCAGGCCGCTTCCCATTCCCTCTCGACCGTGGTCTCACATCGCCTTAGATTTTGTCACCGGACTGCCTTCGTCAGCGGGGAAGACTGTTATTCTTACGGTTGTCGACAGGTTCTCTAAGGCGGCTCATTTTATTCCCCTTGCTAAGCTTCCTTCTGCTAAAGAGACGGCACAAATCATCATCGAGAATGTTTTCAGAATTCATGGCCTTCCGTCAGACGTCGTTTCGGACAGAGGTCCGCAATTCACGTCTCAATTTTGGAGGGAGTTTTGCCGTTTGATTGGGGCTTCCGTCAGTCTCTCTTCCGGCTTTCACCCCCAGTCTAACGGTCAAGCAGAACGGGCCAATCAGACTATTGGTCGCATCTTACGCAGTCTTTCTTTTCGCAACCCTGCGTCTTGGTCAGAACAGCTCCCCTGGGCAGAATACGCCCACAACTCGCTTCCTTCGTCTGCGACCGGCCTATCTCCTTTTCAGAGTAGCCTCGGGTACCAGCCTCCGCTGTTCTCATCTCAGTTCGCCGAGTCCAGCGTCCCCTCCGCTCAGGCTTTTGTCCAACGTTGCGAGCGCACCTGGAAGAGGGTCAGGTCTGCACTTTGCCGTTATAGGGCGCAGACTGTGAGGGCTGCTAATAAGCGTAGAACTAAGAGTCCTAGATATTGTCGCGGTCAGAGAGTTTGGCTCTCCACTCAGAACCTTCCCCTTAAGACCGCTTCTCGCAAGTTGACCCCGCGGTTCATTGGTCCGTTCCGTATTTCTCAGATCATTAATCCTGTCGCAGTTCGACTTCTTCTTCCGCGATATCTTCGTCGCGTCCACCCGGTCTTCCATGTCTCCTGTGTCAAGCCCGTTCTTCGCGCCCCCGCTCGTCTTCCCCCCCCCCCCCCCCCCCATCCTTGTCGAGGGCGCACCCATCTACAGGGTCCGTAGGATTTTGGACATGCGTCCTCGGGGCCGTGGTCATCAGTACCTAGTAGATTGGGAGGGGTACGGTCCTGAGGAGAGGAGTTGGGTTCCCTCTCGGGACGTGCTGGACCGTGCGCTGATCGATGATTTCCTCCGTTGCCGCCAGGTTTCCTCCTCGAGTGCGCCAGGAGGCGCTCGGTGAGTGGGGGGGTACTGTCATGTATTGTCATGTTGTGTCTTGTTTCTGTCCTTTCCCTTCACCCTGTCTCCCTCTGCTGGTCGTTATTAGGTTACCTTTTCTCCCCCTCTTTCCCCCAGCTGTTCCTTGTCTCCTCCTAACTACCTCGTCACCCCTTTTCCCACCTGTTCCCTTTTTCCCTCTGATTAGTCCTCTATATCTCTCTCTGTTTTTGTTTCTGTCTTTGTCGGATTCTTGTTTGTGTTTTTCATGCCTGAACCAGACTATCGTCATGTTTGCTGCAACCTTGTCCTGTCCTGTCGGAATCTGCCGGTCCATCTGAGCCTACATTTGTTTTGTTATTAAAGAAGCTCTGTTTACGTTAATTCGCTTTTGGGTCCTCATTCACGCACCGTAACAAGCGAAAACAGGTTTTTGTATATGTTTGCAAATTAAAAAAAACAGAAGTACCTTATTTCCATAAGTATTCAGACCCTTTGCTATGAGACTCGAAATTGAGCTCAGGTGCATCCCGTTTCCATTGGTCATCCTTGAGATGTTTCTACAACTTTATTGTAGTCCACCTGTGGTAAATTCAATTGATTTTACATGATTTGGAAAGGCACAGATCTGGGGAAGGGTACCAAAACATTTCTGCAGCGTTGAAAGTCCCCAAGAACACAGTGGCCTCCATCATTCTTAAATGGAAGAAGTTTGGAACCACCAAGACTTATCCTAGACCCGGACAAACTGAGCCACCGGGGGAGAAGTGTCTTGGACAGGGAGGTGACCATGCTGTGAGGATGTTTTTCAGCAGCAGGGACTGGGAGACTAGTCAGGATCGAGTGAATGATGAACGGAGCACAGTACAGAGAGATCCTTGATGAAAACCTGCTCCAGAGCACTCAGGACCTTAGACTGGGTCGAAAGTTCACCTTACAACAGGACAACAACCCTAAGCACACAGACAAGACAACGCAGGAGTGGCTTCGGGACAAGTCTCTGAATGTCCTTGAGTGTCCTAGCCCGTGCCCGGACTTGAACCCAATCAAACATCTGTGGACAGACCTGAAAATATCTGTGCAGCAACCCTTCCCATCCAACCTGACAGAGCTTGTGAGGATCTGCAGAGAAGAATAGGAGAAACTCCCCAAATACAGGTGCGCCAAGCTTGTAGCGTCATACCCAAGAAGACTTGAGGCTGTAATCACTGCCAAAGGTGCTTCGACAAAGTACTGAGTAATACTTATGTAAATGAATACTTATGTAAATGTGATATTTCTGTTTTTCATTTTTAATCAATTTGCTAATATACATAAAAAATTAACTGTTTTTGCCTTGTCATTATTGGGTATTGTGTGTAGATTGATGAGGGGGGGAAAAAAACTATTTAATCAATTTAAGAATAAGAAAATGTGTAAAAAGTAAATTGGTCTGAATGTTTTCCAAATGCACTGTATGTCCTTGGATGTCTGTGTGTCTCAATCCATCTCTTTCCATATTGACTTGCATGCTGACAGTACTGAACATTGGCACACTCACACACACTCACAGCATGTCCAGAGATACAACCTCTCTCATCATCACCCAGTGCCTGGGCTTACCTCCGCTGTACCCGCACCCCACCATACCCCTGTCTGCGCATTATGCCCTGAATATATTCTACCATGCCCAGAAACCTGCTCCTCTTATTCTCTGTCCCCAACGCCCTAGGCGACCAGTTTTGATAGCCTTCAGCCGCACCCTCATACTACTCCTTCTCTGTTCCGCGGGTGATGTGGAGGTAAACCCAGGCCCTGCATGTCCCCAGGCACCCTCATTTGTTGACTTCTGTGATCGAAAAAGCCTTGGTTTCATGCATGTCAACATCAGAAGCCTCCTCCCTAAGTGTGTCTTACTCACTGCTCTAGCACACTCTGCTAACCCTGATGTCCTTGCCGTGTCTGAATCCTGGCTCAGGAAGGCCACCAAAAATTCTGAGATTTCCATACCCAACTATAACATCTTCCGTCAAGATAGAACTGCCAAAGGGGGAGGAGTTGCAGTCTACTGCAGAGATAGCCTGCAAAGTAATGTCATACTCTCCAGGTCCATACCCAAACAGTTCGAACTACTAATTTTGAAAATTACTCTCTCCAGAAATAAGTCTCTCACTGTTGCCGCCTGCTACCGACCCCCCTCAGCTCCCAGCTGTGCCCTGGACACCATTTGTGAATTGATCGCCCCCCATCTAGCTTCAGAGTTTGTTCTGTTAGGTGACCTAAACTGGGATATGCTTAACACCCCGGCAGTCCTACAATCTAAGCTAGATGCCCTCAATCTCACTCAAATCATCAAGGAACCCACCAGGTACAACCCTAACTCTGTAAACAAGGGCACCCTCATTGACGTCATCCTGACCAACTGGCCCTCCAAATACACCTCCGCTGTCTACAACCAGGATCTCAGCGATCACTGCCTCATTGCCTGTATCCGCTACGGAGCCGCAGTCAAACGACCACCCCTCATCACTGTCAAACGCTCCCTAAAACACTTCTGTGAGCAGGCCTTTCTAATCGACCTGGCCCGGGTATCCTGGAAGGACATTGACCTCATCCCGTCAGTTGAGGATGCCTGGTCTTTCTTTAAAAGTAACTTCCTCACCATTTTAGATAAGCATGCTCCGTTCAAAAAATGCAGAACTAAGAACAGATATAGCCCCTGGTTCACTCCAGACCTGACTGCCCTCGACCAGCACAAAAACATCCTGTGGCGGACTGCGCTAACATCGAATAGTCCCCGCGATATGCAACTGTTCAGGGAAGTCAGGAACCAATACACACAGTCAGTCAGGAAAGCTAAAGCCAACTTCTTCAGGCAGAAGTTTGCATCCTGTAGCTCCAACTCCAAAAAGTTCTGGGACACTGTGAAGTCCATGGAGAACAAGAGCACCTCCTCCCAGCTGCCCACTGCACTGAGACTAGGTAACATGGTCACCACCGATAAATCCATGATTATCAAAAACTTCAACAAGCATTTCTCAACGGCTGGCCATGCCTTCCGCCTGGCTACTCCAACCTCGGACAACAGCTCCCCCCCCCCCGCAGCTACTCGCCCAAGCCTCTCCAGGTTCTCCTTTACCCAAATCCAGATAGCAGATGTCCTGAAAGAGCTGCAAAACCTGGACCCGTACAAATCAGCTGGGCTGGACAATCTGGACCCTCTATTCCTGAAACTATCCGCCGCCATTGTCGCAACCCCTATTACCAGCCTGTTCAACCTCTCTTTCATATCGTCTGAGATCCCCAAGGAGTGGAAAGCTGCCGCAGTCATCCCCCTCTTCAAAGGGGGCGACACCCTGGACCCAAATTGTTACAGACCTATATCCATCCTGCCCTGCCTATCTAAGGTCTTCGAAAGCCAAGTCAACAAACAGGTCACTGACCATCTTGAATCCCACCGTACCTTCTCCGCTGTGCAATCTGGTTTCCGAGCCGGTCACGGGTGTACCTCAGCCACGCTCAAGGTACTAAACGATATCATAACCGCCATCGATAAAAGACAGTACTGTGCAGCCGTCTTCATAGACCTTGCCAAGGCTTTCGACTCTGTCAATCACCGTATTCTTATCGGCAGACTCAGTAGCCTCGGTTTTTCGGATGACTGCCTTGCCTGGTTCACCAATTACTTTGCAGACAGAGTTCAGTGTGTCAAATCGGAGGGCATGCTGTCCGGTCCTCTGGCAGTCTCTATGGGGGTGCCACAGGGTTCAATTCTCGGGCCGACTCTTTTCTCTGTATATATCAATGATGTTTCTCATGCTGCGGGCGATTCCCTGATCCACCTCTACGCAGACGACACCATTCTATATACTTCCGGCCCGTCCTTGGACACTGTGCTATCTAACCTCCAAACGAGCTTCAATGCCATACAGCACTCCTTCCGTGGCCTCCAACTGCTCTTAAACGCTAGTAAAACCAAATGCATGCTTTTCAACCGTTCGCTGCCTGCACCCGCACGCCTGACCAGCATCACCACCCTGGATGGTTCCGACCTTGAATATGTGGACATCTATAAGTACCTAGGTGTCTGGCTAGACTCTAAACTCTCCTTCCAGACCCATATCAAACATCTCCAATCGAAAATCAAATCAAGAGTCGGCTTTCTATTCCGCAACAAAGCCTCCTTCACTCACGCCGCCAAACTTACCCTAGTAAAACTGACTATTCTACCGATCCTCGACTTCGGCGACGTCATCTACAAAATTGCTTCCAATACTCTACTCAGCAAACTGGATGCAGTTTATCACAGTGCCATCCGTTTTGTCACTAAAGCACCTTATACCACCCACCACTGCGACTTGTATGCTCTAGTCGGCTGGCCCTCGCTACATATTCGTCGCCAGACCCACTGGCTCCAGGTCATCTACAAGTCCATGCTAGGTAAAGCTCCGCCTTATCTCAGTTCACTGGTTACGATGGCAACACCCATCCGTAGCACGCGCTCCAGCAGGTGTATCTCACTGATCATCCCTAAAGCCAACACCTCATTTGGCCGCCTTTCGTTCCAGTTCTCTGCTGCCTGTGACTGGAACGAATTGCAAAAATCGCTGAAGTTGGAGACTTTTATCTCCCTCACCAACTTCAAACATCTGCTATCTGAGCAGCTAACCGATCGCTGCAGCTGTACATAGTCTATTGGTAAATAGCCCACCCATTTTCACCTACCTCATCCCCATACTGTTTTTATTTATTTATTTTTATTTTTCTGCTCTTTTGCACACCAATATCTCTACCTGTACATAACCATCTGATCATTTATCACTCCAGTGTTAATCTGCATAATTGTAATTATTTGCCTACCTCATGCCTTTTGCACACAATGTATATATAGACTCCCCTTTTTTTCTACTGTGTTATTGACTTGTTAATTGTTTACTCCATGTGTAACTCTGTGTTGTCTGTTCACACTGCTATGCCTTATCTTGGCCAGGTCGCAGTTGCAAATGAGAACTTGTTCTCAACTAGCCTACCTGGTTAAATAAAGGTGAAATAAAAAATAAAAATAAAAAACACACACACTAGTGTGATACCTGAACGACTGATTTTTTTTTGTAGTAAAACAACAATATTGGATGTTAAGTTTACAACGATGCTTAAACCACACCAGGAGACCACTTTTGAGGTCTGGGAAAAACCCATGAAATGTAGTTTTTTGAGTGTAGTTACGCTTGCTAGCACCAAGCACTGTTGTTGGGTTAGCGCTGTTTCCGTAGCACAGCCACCTAGCACTGCTGTTGGGTTAGCGGTGTTTCTGTAGCACAGCCACCTAGCACTGTTGTTGGGTTAGTGCTGTTTCCGTAGCACAGCCAACTAGCACTGTTGTTGGGTTAGCAGTGTTTCTGTAGCACAGCCACCTAGCACTGTTGTTGGGTTAGCAGTGTTTCTGTAGCACAGCCACCTAGCACTGTTGTTGGGTTAGCGCTGTTTCTGTAGCACAGCCACCTAGCACTGTTGTTGGGTTAGCAGTGTTTCTGTAGCACAGCCACCTAGCACTGTTGTTGGGTTAGCGCTGTTTCTGTAGCACAGCCACCTAGCACTGTTGTTGGGTTAGCAGTGTTTCTGTAGCACAGCCACCTAGCACTGTTGTTGGGTTAGCAGTGTTTCTGTAGCACAGCCACCTAGCACTGTTGTTGGGTTAGCGCTGTTTCTGTAGCACAGCCACCTAGCACTGTTGTTGGGTTAGCAGTGTTTCTGTAGCACAGCCACCTAGAACTGTTGTTGGGTTAGCAGTGTTTCTGTAGCACAGCCACCTAGCACTGTTGTTGGGTTAGCGCTGTTTCTGTAGCACAGCCACCTAGCACTGTTGTTGGGTTAGCGCTGTTTCTGTAGTGCATTTGTGATGGAGTTTTCAAAACAAATTCCCACTGGATTGATGCAAGTGATCATGATTCTGCCAGGTAGGCAACGCATATAAGATACTTTGTAGTTAACTTTTAGTTGATTACTTTGGGAAAGGTTATTCGGGAAAGTATTTCCATCGACCATCTACCGTTAGCATTGCTAACGGCTACACGAAGTGGTAGACGTGATGCACACATCACACACAGACAGGGTCATTCCTGTGCTGTCGCCTCTACTGGAATACAAAAATCACTGATGCATTCGGTACATGAATTGTGATATGCCTACGCTTGAGCAAATTTAATACATTTTCTAATAAGTTCAATACAGTTGATTTCCAAAACGTACAACACATATGATAGAACAAGAGACGGTAACAAATTCAAATACCTGACCGTTTTTTTTTTCACGTTATAGTATTGGAAAAAAAGTACCAACGTTTTGGTACACAGTGCCACACACACACACACACACACACACACAAACACAGCTTTTCTGAGAAATGATCAGTTGCAAAACTGACTCCTATTTGTCTTGTTGTTGTGAGATACTTTAAATAATGAGCTTTTCCAGGTGCTTAACATAGCGTTGTATAGAGGGAACCTGCATCATTCACTACCAATGTGTTGAATCCACTGGGGTGATGTGAGAGGTGGCTATAGTGTTACACAGCTAACAGGAATAGCTGAACTGTATGTTGTGGTCTCTCTCTCCCTCTCTCTCTCTCCCACTCTATCTCTCAAATCTGGCTAATGTATCTGCTCTGCAAACTCTGTGTTTTCTAGGTCGGGTTGCTGTAAAGCACTTTGTTGCTTATGAAAAAAGAGCTTTATAAATACATTAGATTGATTTAACCTTGTGTTCATGTCCATCTTCAGGTGTTCTTTTAGTCACCTTTCTTTGTCCTCCAATCAGACAGCAGTTCCTGGTAGACTTTGACATTTAAATATTTATCCATTATTTTACCAGGTAAGTTGACTGAGAGTTACAGGGGATTAATGAGCCAATTGTAAACTGGGGATTATTAGGTGACCATGATGGTTTGAGAGTCAGATTGGGAATTTAGCCAGGACACCGAGGTTAACACCCCTACTCTTACGATAAGTACCATGGGATCTTTAATGACCTCAGAGAGTCAGGACACCCGTTTAACGTCCCATCTGAAAGACGGCACCCTACACAGGGCAGTGTCCCCAATCACTGCCCTGGGGCATTGGGATATTCTCTAGACCAGAGGAAAGAGTGCCTCCTACTGGCCCTCCAACACCACTTCCAGCAGCATCTGACCAGCACCAACCCTGCTTAGCTTCAGAAGCAAGCCAGCAGTGGTATGCAGGGTGGTATGCTGCTGGCATAAATAAATCAGTTAGTGGGTGTGCACATACCAATACCCATAAAGCAATGTCCAACGATTATTTCTACAAAATGTAAAGTTGATGAGTTGTTGTTGCTTGTCTTCATTTCTTTCTTTGTCTGTCTGTCTGTCTGTCTGTCTGTCTGTCTGTCTGTCTGTCTGTCTGTCCAATTCTCTGTCACCCTCCATCGCCCACTAAGAGGTGTTTTCTGGGGCTTTTTCCTTTATCTGATCATGAAGAACCATAGGAAAGAGGAATAAGTACAAATTACTATGAATAAGAGAGCTGAGAGCTGGTGAATTAGTTCCCACGGGAGATCATAAACACAGCACTGATTTCATTTCAATGACCTTAATTAATTACAGAGACAAAGAGCCTGTTAACATAAAAAAAAACTAAAACAACAACATCCACCTATATCTACTTGGACATATCATATACCTGTATATTAATCACAGGAGGCTGCAGAGGGGAGAACGGCTCATAATAATGTCCGGAACGGAACAAACGGTTTCCATGTGTTTGATACCGTTCCACCGATTCCACTCCAGTCATTACCACACGCCTCCTGTGATATTAAATGTACTGTCAATTCATAGACACATAAACAAGGTAGTGTCAATGTGGTAGCAACAAACTCTGTGACATTTTGGTCAAATTGGAGGAGAGAGAAGGAGAGAGGAGGAGAGATGAAGAGGAGGAAGGAGAGAGGAGGAGGAGGAAGGAGGAGAGAGGAGGAGGAAGGAGGAGAGAGGATGTGACTCAAGTGAGAAAGGATGCATTGATTTAGAGCTGCATAGTGAATATGGTTGAAGGCAGAGAGAGGCACTGCTAAAACATAGCTTATCAGAGGCCAAAACGATTTAGGAATCATGTGTCTGTTTATGAGACTAGAGAATGAAGCCTCACCTTTCCTTCACTGGCCCTAATACTCCTCACACACACACACACACACACACACACACACACACACACACACACACACACACACACACACACACACACACACACACACACACACACACACACACACACACACACAATGTGATGTAGCAGGAAACAGAATCTCAGCTCTACTCAGCTCTATTGTCTATCTACCTTTAGCAAAAAATGTTTATTTTCAATGTACAATCTGTAGAAACCATGAGAATAGAAAGGTTCAGTACTTTTGTGATTCATCACAGCACAGTTGGAAAATAAATGGCAAAATATAAATCCAATAGGGATGGTGTTGAGAGATAGATGGGAGGGGTTGAGGGTAGATGAAGGATGGGACTGGATGGTGTTAAGAGATAGATGGGAGGGGTTGAATGGAGCTGAAGGATGGGACTGGATGGTGTTAAGAGATAGATGGGAGGGGTTGAATGGTGGCCTGAATTGGTTCCCAATCGTTGTCTCTGATTGGGGATCCTATTTAGGTTGCCATTTACCAGAGATAGATGGGAGGGGTTGAGGGTAGCTGAAGGATGGGACTGGATGGTGTTAAGAGATAGATGGGAGGGGTTGAATGGAGCTGAAGGATGGGACTGGATGGTGTTCAGAGATAGATGGGAGGGGTTGAAGGGAGCTGAAGGATGGGACTGGATGGTGTTCAGAGATAGATGGGAGGGGTTGAGGGGAGCTGAAGGGTGGGACTGGATGGTGTTCAGAGATAGATGGGAGGGGATGAATGAAGCTGAAGGATGGGACTGGATGGTGTTAAGAGATAGATGGGAGGGGTTGAACGGAGCTGAAGGATGTGACTGGATGGTGTTGAGAGAAAGATGGGAGGGGTTGAATGGAGCTGAAGGATGGGACTGGATGGTGTTAAGAGATAGATGGGAGGGGTTGAATGGAGCTGAAGGATGGGACTGGATGGTGTTAAGAGATAGATGGGAGGGGTTGAATGGAGCTGAAGGATGGGACTGGATGGTGTTAAGAGATAGATGGGAGGGGTTGAATGGAGCTGAAGGATGGGACTGGATGGTGTTAAGAGATAGATGGGAGGGGTTGAATGGAGCTGAAGGATGGGACTGGATGGTGTTAAGAGATAGATGGGAGGGGTTGAATGGAGCTGAAGGATGGGACTGGATGGTGTTAAGAGATAGATGGGAGGGGTTGAATGGAGCTGAAGGATGGGACTGAATGGTGTTAAGAGATAGATGGAGGGGCTGAATGGAGCTGAAGGATGGGACTGGATGGTGTTAAGAGATAGATGGGAGGGGTTGAATGGAGCTGAAGGATGGGACTGGATGGTGTTAAGAGATAGATGGGAGGGGTTGAATGGAGCTGAAGGATGGGACTGGATGGTGTTAAGAGATAGATGGAGGGGCTGAATGGAGCTGAAGGATGGGACTGGATGGTGTTAAGAGATAGATGGGAGGGGTTGAATGGAGCTGAAGGATGGGACTGGATGGTGTTAAGAGATAGATGGGAGGGGTTGAATGGAGCTGAAGGATGGGACTGGATGGTGTTAAGAGATAGATGGGAGGGGTTGAATGGAGCTGAAGGATGGGACTGGATGGTGTTAAGAGATAGATGGGAGGGGTTGAATGGAGCTGAAGGATGGGACTGGATGGTGTTAAGAGATAGATGGGAGGGGTTGAATGGAGCTGAAGGATGGGACTGGATGGTGTTAAGAGATAGATGGGAGGGGTTGAATGGAGCTGAAGGATGGGACTGAATGGTGTTAAGAGATAGATGGAGGGGCTGAATGGAGCTGAAGGATGGGACTGGATGGTGTTAAGAGATAGATGGGAGGGGTTGAATGGAGCTGAAGGATGGGACTGGATGGTGTTAAGAGATAGATGGGAGGGGTTGAATGGAGCTGAAGGATGGGACTGGATGGTGTTAAGAGATAGATGGGAGGGGTTGAATGGAGCTGAAGGATTGGACTGGATGGTGATGAGAGATAGATGGGAGGGGCTGAAGGGAGCTGAAGGATGGGACTGGATGGTGTTAAGAGATAGATGGGAGGGGTTGAATGGAGCTGAAGGATGGGACTGGATGGTGTTAAGAGATAGATGGGAGGGGTTGAATGGAGCTGAAGGATGGGACTGGATGGTGTTAAGAGATAGATGGGAGGGGTTGAAGGGAGCTGAAGGATGGGACTGGATGGTGTTAAGAGATAGATGGGAGGGGTTGAAGGGAGCTGAAGGATGGGACTGGATGGTGTTAAGAGATAGATGGGAGGGAATGAATGGAGCTGAAGAATGGGACTGGATGGTGTTAAGAGATAGATGGGAGGGGTTGAAGGGAGCTGAAGGATGGGACTGGATGGTGTTAAGAGATAGATGGGAGGGGTTGAATGGAGCTGAAGGATTGGACTGGATGGTGTTGAGAGATAGATGGGAGGGGCTGAAGGGAGCTGAAGGATGGGACTGGATGGTGTTAAGAGATAGATGGGAGGGGTTGAATGGAGCTGAAGGATGGGACTGGATGGTGTTAAGAGATAGATGGGAGGGGTTGAATGGAGCTGAAGGATTGGACTGGATGGTGTTGAGAGATAGATGGGAGGGGTTGAATGGAGCTGATGAATGGGACTGAATGGTTTTAAGAGATAGAGGGGATGGGTTGAAGGGAGCTGAAGGATGGGACTAATAACAACTAATAACAAGATAATATATGATAGATAACTAATGTAAAACATACTGTAAAATGTGAGAACCTTTGTGAAAAGAGCACAACCTGAAAGAGATGTCAAATAGAAACTGGATGGACATCCTAAATATATGGGAGAGGTTGAGGAAGGATGAGTTAAAAACAAACACAAATAAAACTATTGTAAAATGTATATAGTATGTATAAGCTGTAAATACAGGCCTAATATCACGGTCGTCAGAAAGAGGAGACCATGGCGCAGTGTGATAAGAATACATTCTTCTTTTAATGAATTAATAACACAGAAATAACACAGAAAAAACACAGAAATAACACAGAAATAAGACAGAACGACCGTGGCACTATGATAAACTGAGTACTGACATTCAACTACACATAAACAATAACCCACAAAACCAAAAATGGTAAATAGGCAACCTAAATAGGATCCCCAATCAGAGACAACGATAAACAGCTGTCTCTGATTGGGAACCAATTCAGGCCACCATAGACCTACATATACCTAGACATACTAAAACCCCATAGATATACAAAAACCCTAGACAGGCCAAAAACCCCTAGACAAGACAAAACTAAACCAACCACCATTGTCACACCCTGGCCTAACCAAAATAATAAAGAAAACAAAGATAACTAAGGTCAGGGCGTGACAATAGGGTGCACTATCGGGAAGAAACCAAGCTCTATCTGTGGTCACTGACACCTGTTGTTCACTACTTTGCTCCATTTGGGGGAGTGGTGGTAGGGTTGGAGGGGAATAAAGGAAATATATATATATATATATATATATATATATATATATATATATATATATATATATATATACAGTGGGGCAAAAAAGTATTTAGTCAGCCACCAATTGTGCAAGTTCTCCCACTTAAAAAGATGAGAGAGACCTGTAATTTTCATCATAGGTACACTTCAACTATGACAGACGAAATGAGAAGAAAAAAAATCCAGTAAATCACATTGTAGGATTTTTTATGAATTTATGTGCAAATTATGGTGGAAAATAAGTATTTGGTCAATAACAAAAGTTTATCTCAATACTTTGTTATATACCCTTTGTTGGCAATGACAGATGTGAAGACTTACAGAAAACGTTTGACAAGATTTTCACACACTGTTGCTGGTATTTTGGCCCATTCCTCCATGCAGATCTCCTCTAGAGCAGTGATGTTTTGGGGCTGTTGCTGAGCAACACGGACTTTCAACTCCCTCCAAAGATTTTCTATGGGGTTGAGATCTGGAGACTGGCTAGGCCACTCCAGGACCTTGAAATGATTCTTACGAAGCCACTCCTTCGTTGCCCGGGCGGTGTGTTTGGGATCATTGTCATGCTGAAAGACCCAGCCACGTTTCATCTTCAATGCCCTTGCTGATGGAAGGAGGTTTTCACTCAAAATCTCACGATACATGGCCCCATTCATTCTTTCCTTTACACGGATCAGTCGTCCTGGTCCCTTTGCAGAAAAACAGCCCCAAAGCATGATGTATCCACCCCCATGCTTCACAGTAGGTATGGTGTTCTTTGGATGCAACTCAGCATTCTTTGTCCTCCAAACACGACGAGTTGAGTTTTTACCAAAAAGTTCTATTTTGGTTTCATCTGACCATATGACATTCTCACAATCTTCTTCTGGATCATCCAAATGCTCTCTAGCAAACTTCAGACGGGCCTGGACATGTACTGGCTTAAGCTGGGGGACACGTCTGGCACTGCAGGATTTGAGTCCCTGGCGGCGTAGTGTGTTACTGATGGTAGGCTTTGTTACTTTGGTCCCAGCACTCTGCAGGTCATTCACTAGGTCCCCCCGTGTGGTTCTGGGATTTTTGCTCACCGTTCTTGTGATCATTTTGACCCCACGGGGTGAGATCTTGCGTGGAGTCCCAGATCGAGGAAGATTATCAGTGGTCTTGTATGTCTTCCATTTCCTAATAATTGCTCCCACAGTTGATTTCTTCAAACCAAGCTGCTTACCTATTGCAGATTCAGTCTTCCCAGCCTGGTGCAGGTCTACAATTTTGTTTCTGGTGTCCTTTGACAGCTCTTTGGTCTTGGCCATAGTGGAGTTTGGATTGTGACTGTTTGAGGTTGTGGACAGGTGTCTTTTATTCTGATAACAAGTTCAAACAGGTGCCATTAATACAGGTAACGAGTGGAGGACAGAGGAGCCTCTTAAAGAAGAAGTTGCATGTCTGTGAGAGCCAGAATTCTTGCTTGTTTGTAGGTGACCAAATACTTATTTTCCACCATAATTTGAAAATAAATTCATTAAAAATCCTACAATGTGATTTTCTGGATTTTTTTCTCATTTTGTCTGTCATAGTTGAAGTGTACATATGATGAAAATTACAGGCCTCTCATCTTTTTAAGTGGGAGAACTTGCACATTTGGTGGTGACTAAATACTTTTTTTCCCCACTGTGTATGTATATAAAATGTGTATATACATATATGTTTGTGTGTATGTGTACATGTATGTATTTATATGTGTATGTACTGTATGTGTCTATATATTTGCAAAATAATATATGGAGGATTGGAAGTGATGCACACAACTACATTAATGGAGGCTACAATCTATCTGCAATATTAAATCTGACCTACCCCCTAAAATAAAATAAATATATATAAATGTAATATTTGTATTTTTTTTGCCAGCTGCATCCCAATATTACAACCCTCAGGTAACTGCTCTGACTCCAGACTCCTATTAGTAACAGCGAGGGGCAGTGAGGTAAGTTCAGCTATAGTGTAAGGTAAGGTCGTCTAAGGTGCACTTGCCAAATAACAAGTTGTTTGTCGTTTCCCCTAGCTTAACTTCCAGGTGAGGCATCCTGCCTCTACAATGATAGGAGAAACACGGCATGAGTTACCTCCTTCTTCTCAAGCTGATGACCTTCAATGATCATGAGTTTACAAAACATTAGGAACACCTGCTCTTTCCATGACATCGACTGACCAGGTGAATCCAGGTGGAAGTTATGATCCCTTATTGATGTCACCTGTTAAATCCACTTCAATCAGTGTAGATGAAGGGGAGGAGACAGGTGAAAGAAGGACTTTTAACCCTTGAGACAGTTGAGACATGTATTGTGTCTGTGTGCCATTCAGAGTGTGAATGGGTAAGATAAAACATTGAAGTGTCTTTAAACGGGGTGTGGTAGTAGGTGCCAGGCACACTGGTTTGGGTCAAGAACTGCAACACTGTTGGGTTTTTCAAACTCAACAGTTTCCTGTGTGTATCAAGAATGGTCATCTACCCAAAGGACATCCAGCCAACTTCACACACCTGTGGGAAGCATAGGAGTGCAAATGGGCCAGCATCCCTGTGGAAGACTTTTGACACCTTGTAGAGTCGAATTGGGGGGAGGGGGGGGGAATGCGCAGCTCAATATTAGGCTATAATGAACATGAGTCTATAATGACCTTGAGTCTATAATGACCTTGAGTCTATAATGAACTTGAGTCTATATTGACCTTGTATCTTGACTCCAGACTGCTCCTCAGTTTGGGATTACTTTTCACAGCTCCCTCCCAGTCCTCTCTGGGCTCTAATGAAGTAGATCAGTTTCACAGCTCCCTCCCAGTCCTCTCTGGGTTATAAAAGAAGTGGATTCGTTTCACAGCTCTCCCTCAGTCCTCTCTGGGCTATAATGAAGTAGCTATAATAAGATGTGATCAATAAGAACAGCTCAAAGACGCCTGGGAAAGACACACACACACAGACAGGCTTCTCTCACCTTCTCTTTTACTACTTTTTAAATAGCATTTCCAGCCTCGTCTGATAGTGGGATGATTCTGCCATTCTACTTGGCCTGTAGCCTGTGATTCCAACCCCTCCCCCAGACCAGATCAATCCATTCTCTATTACTGTGGTAATTTAGCCATCAATTAGGAGACAGACATGCCGCTGCTGAGTAATGACTGCATCTCTAATGAACAAAAGTGTTTCCTGTAGAGACGGGGGAACGTACCTGACTGACTGGAGGAACGAGGGTTCAGTAATGATGAGCAGTCAGTCTCTGTCATCATAGTGAGCTCTGTCTGTGTATTTCTGCGGTTCATCTGAACCAGGCCTTTCCAACCTCAGTGTTCCTGGAGAGCGACCCTCCTGTAGGGGTTCTCTCCAACCCCAGTGTTCCTGGAGATCTACCCTCCTGTAGGGGTGCTCTCCATCCTCAGTGTTCCTGGAGAGCGACCCTCCTGTAGGGGTTCTCTCCAACCCCAGTGTTCCTGGAGAGCTACCCTCCTGTAGGGGTGCTCTCCAACCTCAGTGTTCCTGGAGAGCTACCCTCCTGTAGGGGTTCTCTCCAACATCAGTGTTCCTGGAGAGCTACCCTCCTGTAGGGGTTCTCTCCAACCCCAGTGTTCCTGGAGAGCTACCCTCCTGTAGGGCTATCTTCCACAGCAGCCATACATCATTACCTCACAGCAGCCATACAAACACCACTCACTGCCCTGTGAGTCTGAGTGTGGCCTTCATGCCCTGTTTTTCTTAGCCTAGTTAGCCTAGTTCTGCGATAAACACGCTGTCTTCTCCTGGGGAGGGGATGTGATAGTCCAAGTTTCCACCTTTATGTGACTGCCAAAATGGCCAAACATAGCCCACTTCCCTCCTGCTTCTCTCTCTGTCTCTCTCTCCATCTCTCTATCCATCTCGCTCTCTATCTCTCCCAGTAACAGGCAATCCCAGCCTCTCACTGGGTGTATGCGTAGTTAGAGAGAGAGAGAGAGAGAGAGAGAGAGAGAGAGAGGTTTGTGAGGTCTGACATGATAGGTTACACAGGGCTCTGAAGTGGGGGAAAGGGGTGGAAGGTAAAAGCAGTGAAGTAGAGAGGGATCGAGAGTGAGAAATGGATCTAAGGATTCCATTTAATCCATGTCACCCTGGCAGTCGCTGCTCCTGCCCTCTGAAAATGTGTTTTTAATAACGAGAGAGAGAGAGAGAGAGAGAGAGAGAGAGAGAGAGAGAGAGAGAGAGAGAGAGAGAGAGAGAGAGAGAGAGAGAGAGAGAGAGAGAGAGAGAGAGAGAGAGAGAGAGAGAGAGAGAGAGAGAGAGAGAGAGAGAGAGAGAGAGAGAGACCCTTAAAGAATCAATTATAAATGCTTTGGCTGAGATCAAGGCACAAGCCTTGCTGGCTGTCTGCACTAGGGCTATGAGGAAGAGAACAGGGAGGCGTGATGAAGGGCGGAACAGGCCCAGGGAAGGCAGAGAGTAGAACAGAGTACAGCTGGGCAGCAGCAGAATGAGAAACGGGGTATCATGTAACAGGCGGTATTAGGGTCCTGTCAGCATGCATGCTCTGTATTAAGTTCTCAGTCAGATCACTCCACTCCAAAACTGGGTTCAAATACTATTTGACATTTTTCAAATACTGTATCTATGCTTTATTTGAGCTGTCCTGTTGCATGGGAACCAATAGAAAGGTCTTAAAAATGCAAACCCTTAGATTGGCTAAAGCAAACTTTTAGATAGGCTAAAAGCAAACCCTTAGATAGGCTAAAGCAATCCCTTAGATAGGCTAAAGCAAACCCTTAGATAGGCTAAAGCAAACCCTTAGATAGGCTAAAGCAAACCCTTAGATAGGCTAAAGCAAACCCTGCCCATTGGCTAAAGCAAACCCTGCCCATTGGCTAAAGCAAACCCTGCCCATTGGCTAAAGCAAACCCTGCCCATTGGCTAAAGCAAACCCTCATAGTAATTTAAAGGATTCCAAATAGCATTTGGACCCAGGTATGCTCCTCCTCCACTCCACCGCATAAATGCTATCCGTTCTCGGGGTTGCGTACGAGTCTCTGTGCCTGCCGTCGACTGATAGGTTATATAATAATATTGAAATGGAAGTAGTATCAGACCACTGCAAATCTACCAAGACCTGGCCTTCCCTCTAAACTTTCAGCTCATACAAGGAGAAGACTGATCAGAGATGCAGCCAAGAGGCCCATGATCACTCTGGATGAACTGCAGAGATATACAGCTGAGGTGGGAGACTCTGTCCATAGGACAACAATCAGTCGTATATTGCACAAATCTGGCCTTTATGGAAGAGTGACAAGAAGAAAGCCATTTCTTAAAGATATCCATAAAAAGTGTTGTTTACAGTTTGCCACAAGCCACCTGGGAGACACACCAAACATGTGGAAGAAGGTGCTCTGGTCAGATTAAACCAAAATTGAACTTTTTGGCAACAATGCAAAACGTTATGTTTGGCGTAAAAGCAACACAGCTCATCACCCTGAACACACCATCCCCACTGTCAAACATGGTGGTGGCAGCATCATGGTTTGGGCCTGCTTTTCTTCAGCAGGGTCAGGGAAGATGGTTAAAATTGATGGGAAGATGGATGGAGCCAAATACAGGACCATTCTGGAAGAAAACCTGATGGAGTCTGCAAAAGACCTGAGACTGGGACGGAGATTTGTCTTCCAACAAGACAATGATCCAAAACATAAAGCAAAATCTACAATGGAATGGTTCAAAAATAAACATATCCAGGTGTTAGAATGGCCAAGTCAAAGTCCAGACCTGAATCCAATCGAGAATCTGTGGAAAGAACTGAAAACTGCTGTTCACAAATGCTCTCCATCCAACCTCACTGAGCTCGAGCTGTTTTGCAAGGAGGAATGGGAAAAAATGTCAGTCTCTCGATGTGCAAAACTGATAGAGACATACCCCAAGCGACTTACAGCTGTAATCGCAGCAAAAGGTGGCGCTACAAAGTATTAACTTAAGGGGGCTGAATAATTTTGCACGCCCAATTTTTCAGTTTTTGATTTGTTAAAAAAGTTTGAAATATCCAATAAATGTCGTTCCACTTCATGATTTTGTCCCACTTGTTTTTGATTCTTCACAAAAAAATACAGTTTTATATCTTTATGTTTGAAGCCTGAAATGTGGCAAAAGGTCGCAATGTTCAAGGGGGCTGAATACTTTCGCAAGGCACTGTATGTTCCAATGGCTTTCCTTACTAAGAACGCCACTTAGAATGCAAGCCTACATGAATGACTTCATTCTTAGTAGTATGCTAGAGAACATAAACAGTTCTAACAACAGCAATATTGGTCCCTGTAAACAGAATCCAGATCAGAATCAGCCTTTGCAAGGAAAGACAATCACCCAGCCTAGCCTAGCGGCGAAGAGCATTGGGTCAGTAACCGAAAGGTGCCGTTCTGCCCTCGAGCAAGGCAGTTAACTCCCAACAACAACTGCTCCCTGGGCACCAATGACGTGGACATCACTTTAAGACGGCCCCCCCCCCCCCACCCCCCCTCTCTGATTCAGAGGGGTTGGGTTAAATGAGGAAGTCACATTTTGGTTGAATGCATTCAGTTGCATTCAACTGACTAGGTATTCTCTTTTCCCAACATAATCTGGATGTTCCTTGGTGATATGGTGCTGCTAGACAACATACTCTGCATGTCCCTTAGTGATATGGTGCTGCTAGACAACATACTCTGGATGTTCCTTAGTGATATGGTGCTGTTAGACAACATACTCTGAATGTTCCTTAGTGATATGGTGCTGCTAGACAACATACTCTGCATGTTCCTTAGTGATATGGTGCTGCTAGACAACATACTCTGCATGTTCCTTAGTGATATGGTGCTGCTAGACAACATACTCTGGATGTTCCTTAGTGATATGGTGCTGTTAGACAACATACTCTGAATGTTCCTTAGTGATATGGTGCTGCTAGACAACATACTCTGAATGTTCCTTAGTGATATGGTGCTGCTAGACAACATACTCTGGATGTTCCTTAGTGATATGGTGCTGCTAGACATAATACTCTGCATGTTCCTTAGTGATATGGTGCTGCTAGACAACATACTCTGCATGTTCCTTAGTGATATGGTGCTGCTAGACAACATACTCTGGATGTTCCTTAGTGATATGGTGCTGTTAGACAACATACTCTGCATGTTCCTTAGTGATATGGTGGTGCGAGACAACATACTCTGCATGTTCCTTAGTGATATGGTGCTGCTAGACAACATACTCTGCATGTTCCTTAGTGATATGGTGCTGCTAGACAACATACTCTGAATGTTCCTTAGTGATATGGTGCTGCTAGACAACATACTCTGCATGCTCCTTAGTGATATGGTGCTGCTAGACAACATACTCTGGATGTTCCTTAGTGATATGGTGCTGTTAGACAACATACTCTTAATGTTCCTTAGTGATATGGTGCTGCTAGACAACATACTCTGCATGTTCCTTAGTGATATGGTGCTGCTAGACAACATACTCTGCATGTTCCTTAGTGATATGGTGCTGCTAGACAACATACTCTGGATGTTCCTTAGTGATATGGTGCTGTTAGACAACATACTCTGGATGTTCCTTAGTGATATGGTGCTGTTAGACAACATACTCTGAATGTTCCTTAGTGATATGGTGCTGCTAGACAACATACTCTGAATGTTCCTTAGTGATATGGTGCTGCTAGACAACATACTCTGGATGTTCCTTAGTGATATGGTGCTGCTAGACAACATACTCTGAATGTTCCTTAGTGATATGGTGCTGCTAGACAACATACTCTGGATGTTCCTTAGTGATATGGTGCTGCTATACAACATACTCTGGATGTTCTTTAGTGATATGGTGCTGCTAGACAACATACTCTGCATGTTCCTTGGTGATATGGTGCTGCTAGACAACATACTCTGCATGTTCCTTAGTGATATGGTGCTGCTAGACAACATACTCTGCATGTTCCTTAGTGATATGGTGCTGCTAGACAACATACTCTGGATGTTCCTTAGTGATATGGTGCTGTTAGACAACATACTCTGCATGTTCCTTAGTGATATGGTGCTGCGAGACAACATACTCTGCATGTTCCTTAGTGATATGGTGCTGCTAGACAACATACTCTGCATGTTCCTTAGTAATATGGTGCTGCTAGACAACATACTCTGCATGTTCCTTAGTGATATGGTGCTGTTAGACAACATACTCTGCATGTTCCTTAGTGATATGGTGCTGCTAGACAACATACTCTGGATGTTCCTTAGTGATATGGTGCTGTTAGACAACATACTCTGCATGTTCCTTAGTGATATGGTGCTGCTAGACAACATACTCTGCATGTTCCTTAGTGATATGGTGCTGTTAGACAACATACTCTGGATGTTCCTTAGTGATATGGTGCTGCTAGACAACATAATCTGGATGTTCCTTAGTGATATTAGATTTCTCCTGTCCATCATCGCTAGTCCTTTTTGAGAAGTGTACCTTTCCAACATTTTATCCTTAGTGGTGGACACTAGAGAGGAAAGAGAACTGTACCTACATGTACATATTACCTCAGTTACCTAAATTTTTTACTTAACACAAATTTGTCTTAAAACTGCATTGTTGTTTAGCGGCTTGTAAGTAAGCATTTCACTGTAAGGTGTTGTATTCGGCGCATGTGACAAAATAAACTTTGTTTTGATTTGAGAACTGTTGTCTGTTATTCGATGCATATGATTTTGATGCCTCATTGTCTCACGTCAGATGGCTTCATTGTAACTTGGACACGCAGTTGTCAGTGCAGATGGCCGTGAGACAGTGACTGATTCCCCATATGTCTGTGGTTTGTCGATGGGCACTAAAGATGGCCGCCCATGACTGATGAACGTACAGGCAGGCGTAACACACGCCTCCGTGTACATTAGTATAGAGTTAGTTTCATCATACAAGTATCATTTTACATATTCATTTCCTGAACCAATTGACTATTACGTTCAGATCTGCATTATACAGTAGAAGTGATACTCAGTAATGAAGATTATAGATTATAGATTATCTAATGGCGAAGTGATACTCAGTAATGAAGATTCTAGATTCTAGATTATAGATTCTAGATTATCTAATGGCGAAGTGATACTCAGTAATGAAGATTCTAGATTATAGATTCTAGATTATCTAATGGCAGGGCTGTTTTCTTCAGTGAAATACTACAGTGGCAACATTTATATGATTCAAAAATAGATGGAGATGTAAAAATGTAAATATGCACGAGATGGTTCCCACTATCGGCCCTGTAAAATGTATGGAGTAGAACCGACCGCCCGAGTGACGCAGGGCTTGTGTGTATGTGGTTGTGTGTGTGGTTGTGTGTGTGGTTATGTATGTGTGTGGTTGTGTATGTGTGTGGTTGTGTGTGTGTGTGTGTGACTGAGCGACTAGGGGGCTTGTGTGTATGTGGTTGTGTGTGTGGTTATGTATGTGTGTGGTTGTGTGTGGTTGTGTGTGTGTGTGACTGAGCGACTCGGGGGCTTGTGTGTATGTGGTTGTGTGTGTGGTTTTGTATGTGTGTGGTTGTGTGTGTGTGTGTGTGTGTGACTGAGCGACTCAGGGGCTTGTGTGTGTGTGGTTGTGTGTGTGGTTGTGTATGTGTGTGGCTGTGTATGTGTGTGTTTGTGTGTGGTTGTGTGTGTGTGTGACTGAGCGACTCGGGGCTTGTGTGTATGTGGTTGTGTGTGTGGTTGTGTATGTGTGTGGTTGTGTATGTGTGTGGTTGTGTGTGGTTGTGTGTGTGTGTGGTTGTGTATGTGTGTGGTTGTGTGTGTGTGTGACTGAGCGACTCGGGGCTTGTGTGTATGTGGTTGTGTGTGTGGTTGTGTATGTGTGTGGTTGTGTATGTGTGTGGTTGTGTGTGGTTGTGTTTGTGTGTGGTTGTGTGTGTGTGTGACTGAGCGACTCGGGGGCTTGTGTGTATGTGGTTGTGTGTGGTTGTGTGTGTGTGTGACTGACTGAGCAACTCAGGGGGCTTGTGTGTATGTGGTTGTGTGTGTGGTTGTGTATGTTTGTGGTTGTGTGTGGTTGTGTGTGTGTGTGACTGAGCGACTCAGGGGCTTGTGTGTATGTGGTTGTGTTTGTGGTTGTGTATGTGTATGTGTGTGGTTGTGTATGTGTGTGTTTGTGTGTGGTTGTGTGTGTGTGTGACTGAGCGACTCGGGGCTTGTGTGTATGTGGTTGTGTGTGTGGTTGTGTGTATGTGTGTGTGTGTGTGTGACTGAGAGACGCCAGGGCTCGTGTGTGTGGTTGTGTGTGTAACTGAGTGATGTCGGGGCTCGTGTGTGTGTGTGGTTGTGTGTGTAACTGAGCGACGCCGAGGCTCGTGTGTGTGTGTGTGTGTGTGTGGTTGTGTGTGTAACTGAGCGACGCCGGGGCTCGTGTGTGTGTGTGTGTGGTTGTGTGTGTGACTGAGCGACGCAGGGCTATGACAGGAAATAATCCTGGGAAATGGAGCTGGTTTTCCCTCTGACAGGCAAGGGCACGATGATGATAGATCTGTGCTCCCTCGTCTGCTCTCCACTCTGCTTCACTGTCTCTCTCTGGGGGTGTCCCCAATAACGCCTTACTCCCTATATAGTGCACTACTTCTGACCAGAGGCCCTAGTGCACTACAAAGGGAATAGGGTCCCATTTGGGGGACACGCTGAGTGTAATAGAGACCTTGTTCAGTATTGTCCTTTATCTCTGGTTCACAACACATCTCATAACTCAGAGTTCATTAAACACACTTTAACTTTAAAAAATAAAAGGATATGTTGCTCGTTTGATATACACCCCTAACACATTTAGTGTTTCCCGAAAAACACGAGGTTTCAAATTGAGCCGTCAGTGTGGCAGTGCGTGGAGACAGCTGTTTATGTGTGACCTCTGTCTTTCAAAGGCCATTCTACTGCATGTGTTTCTCTATGGAGATTGCATAGACCGCATAGACCGGGTGGTAGCCGGCTAGTGACAGTGACTAAGGTTCAGGGTATAGTACCGGGTGGTTCCCGGCTAGTAACAGTGACTAAGGTTCAGGGTAGAGTACCGGTTGTAGCCGGCTAGTGACAGGGACTAAGGTTCAGGGTAGAGTACCGGGTGGTAGCTGGCTAGTAACAGTGACTAAGGTTCAGGGTAGAGTACCGGTTGGTAGCCGGCTAGTAACAGTGACTAATGGGCAGAGTAGAGTACCGGGTGGTATCTGGCTAGTAACAGTGACTAAGGTTCAGGGTAGAGTACTGGGTGGTAGTCGACTAGTGACAGTGACTAAGGTTCAGAGTAGAGTACCGGTTGTAGCTGGCTAGTGACAGGTTCTAAGGTTCAGTGTAGAGTACCGGGTGGTAGCTGGGTAGAGTACCGGGTGGTAGCTGGCTAGTAACAGTGACTAAGGTTCAGGGTAGAGTACCGGTTGGTAGCCGGCTAGTAACAGTGACTAAGGTTCAGTGTAGAGTACCGGGTGGTAGCTGGCTAGTAACAGTGACTAAGTTTCAGGGTAGAGTACCCGGGTGGTAGCTGGCTAGTAACAGTGACTAAGGTTCAGGGTAGAGTACCGGGTGGTAGCTGGGTAGAGTACCGGGTGGTAGCTGGCTAGTAACAGTGACTAAGGTTCAGGGTAGAGTACCGGGTGGTAGCCGACTAGTGACAGTGACTAAGGTTCAGGGTAGAGTACCGGGTGGTAGCCGGCTAGTGACAGTGACTAAAGGGCAGGGTAGAGTACCGGTTGGTAGCCGGCTAGTGACAGTGACTAAGGGGCAGAGTAGGGTACTAGACTGGCTAATGGTGGCCGTTTAACAGTCTGATTGGCCTGGAGATAGAAGCTGTTTATCAGTCTCTCTGTCCCAGCGTTGATGCTCCTGTACGGTCTCCTCCTTCTAGATGGTAGCAGGGTGAACAGGCTGTGGCTCGGGTGGATGAGGTCCTTGATGATCTTCTTGTTCTTCTTGTGACACCGGGTGCTGTAGGTGTCCTGGAGGGCAGGCAGTGTGCCCCCGATGGTGTGTTGGCCTGATCGCACCACTCGCCCCGCGGTTGCAGACGGTGTAGTTGCCTTACCAGGCGGTGATACAGCCTGACAGGATGCTCTCCATGGCGCATCTGTAAAAGTCTGTGAGTGTCTTCGGTGCAAAGCAGAATTTCTTCAGCGTCCTGAGGTTGAAGAGGCGCTGTTGTGCCTTCTTCACCACACTGTCGGTGTGAAGGGACCATTTCAGGTCCTCAGAGACGTGCACTCCGGTGAACTTGAAGCTTTTGACCTTTTCAAATGTGGCCCTGTCGATATGGATGGGGCCGTGCTCTCTCTGCTCTGTCTCTCTGCTCCTTCGTTTTGTTGACGTTGAGGAAGAGGTTATTGTTAGACAGACTGTCTAGACAGACAGACAGACAGACAGACAGACAGACAGACAGACAGACTGTCTAGACAGACAGACAGACAGACAGACAGACAGACAGACTGTCTAGACAGACAGACAGACAGACAGACAGACAGACTGTCTAGACAGACAGACAGACAGACAGACTGTCTAGACAGACAGACAGACTGTCTAGACAGACAGACAGACAGACAGACAGACAGACAGACAGACAGACACACAGACAGACAGACAGACAGACAGACAGACAGACAGACAGACAGACACACAGACAGACAGACAGACAGACAGACAGACAGACAGACAGACAGACAGACAGACAGACAGACAGAGATGCCCAGTGTCACTGGTTCCTCAGCTCATGTTAGCCGACCTTATAGGAAACCGATTCCTATCAGCTCTCTCTCAGGGTGATGAGTAAAGGTAAGGAGCACTACTGAGAACCCCATTAGACATCTACAGTAAATGATTTAGGCCTAGCTGAGGTAAAGGGTGACTTATCCTTACTCATTACCACCACAGTCATTCAAGTAATCCCTCAACCAGCAAATGGGAAACTGCAATTTGCTTTTGTACTGCAGCCACCCATCAATAATCAAGTGTCATCTTAAAATCACACAGTACCAGGCCTACAGAGGAGGGAGAGAGGTTGTTGAATCGGGTTGTAGGGCTGCAGATCCAGGGCTACCTACCCTTCATTGTCCAAAGGCCCACCCACCAAAATAATGGGTTGTTCCATGAATCAGAAAATGAAACTGCACAATTTAAACAACATTAATGTTATGAACATATGAAGAGGGGCCGCGTTAGCTTTCCGAAATCTGCATTTTCAAAACGCCTACCACCATAATACTGTGTCATAAACTATTTCAACTGCGTTTTATGTTGAAAGGTGACAGCGTTTTAGATTGCTTCAACAGAGTGATCAGGGGTGGGAAACTACATTTTTTTCATCACACAAAATACATTTATGCAAAACATTCGTAAGGAAATAGCTTCGTTTTCACCAGATGTCAGATAACAGAATTGATGGCAGAAGTGCAACGCTATTTGTCTAGCGGCCACACATAAGAAAATTAGCTTACAATGAAAGAGATCATTTAGGGAATTTTTTGCCAAAACAATGCATGGCCATCAGAGATCTTATGTTTACCATAGAAATTTTTTTGCAAGCTACATTTCCAAATGTTTTACTTTAAGTCAATCTTGGCCTTTAACTTGCACATGTTGGGTAATTTCATCTTTGGTAGTATGTTTCACCTTGGTAACTTTTGTTGCCCACTGGGGCACAGAAATATATCTGTGTTTGTTGTTCGTCCTTGCATCAGCTCTAGCAACACATGTTATCGTCACCGATCCAGATGAACCCCAAAACCAGATGGGATGTTGTATCGCTGCAGAATGATGTGGTAGCCATGCTGGTTGTGTGAATTGAATTCTAAATAAATCACCAACCGTGTCACCAGAAAAGCACCCCCACACCATCACCTCCATGCTTCACGGTGGGAACCACACATGCGGAGATCATCCGTTCACCTACTCTGCGTCTCACACGGCGGTTGGAAAGAAGGGTTTCCACCAGTCTAATGTTCATTGCTCGTGTTTCTTGGCTCAATCAAGCCTCTTCTTCTTATTGGTGTCCTTTTGTAGTGGTTTCTTTGCAGGAATTTGACCACGAAGGCCTGATTCACGCAGCCTCCTCTGAACAGTTGATGTTGAGATGTTACTGTTCCTTGAATTCTGTGAAGAATTTATTTGGGCTACAATTTCTGAGGCTGGTAACTCTAGTGAACTTATCCCCTGTAGCAGAGGTAACTCTGGGTCTTCCTTTCCTGTGGCGGTCCTCATGAGAGCCAGTTTCATCACAGCAGAGGTAACTCTGGGTCTTCCTTTCCTGTGGCGGTCCTCATGAGAGCCAGTTTCATCACAGCAGAGGTAACTCTGGGTCTTCCTTTCCTGTGGCGGTCCTCACGAGAGCCAGTTTCATCATTGCGCTTGATGGGTTTTGCGACTGCACTTGAAGAAACTTTAAAAGTTTGTGAAATGTTCCGTATTGACTGACCTTCATGTCTTAAAGTATTGACTGTTGTTTCTCCTTGCTTATTTGAGCTGTTCTTACCATAATATGGACTTGGTCTTTTACCAAATAGGGGTATCATCTGTATACCACCCCTACCTTGTTACAACACAACTGATTGGCTCAAACGGGTTAAGAAAGAAAGAAATTCCACAGATTAGCAATCACACCTGTTAATTGAAATGCATTCCAGGTGACTACCTCATGAAGCTGGTTGAGAGAATGTCGAGAGTGTGCAAAGCTGTCATCAAGGCAAAGGCTGGCTCCTTTGAATAACCTCAAATACAGTTGAAGTTGGAAGTTTACATGCACCTTAGCCAAATACATTTAAACTCAGTTTTTCACAATTCCTGACATATAATCCTAGTAAAAATTCCCTGTCTCATGTCTGTTAGGATCACCAATTTATTTTAAGAATGTGAAATATCAGAATAATGGTAGACAGAATGATTTATTTCAGCTTTTATTTCTTTCATCACATTCCCAGTGGGTCAGAAGTTTACATACACTCAATTAGTATTTTAAGCATTGCCTTTAAAATATTTAACTTAGGTCAAATGTTTCGGGTAGCCTTCCACAAGCTTCCCACAATAAGTTGGGTGAATTTTGGCCCATTCCTCCTGACAGAGCTGGTGTAACTGAATCAGGTTTGTAGGCCTCCTTGTGCGCACTCACTTTTTCAGTTCTGCCCACAAATATTCTTTAGGATTGAGATCAAGGCTTTGTGATGGCCACTCCAATGCCTTGACTTTGTTGTCCTTAAGCCATTTTGCCACAACTTTGGAAGTCTACTTGGGGTCATTGTCCATTTGGAAGACCCATTTGCGACCAAGCTTTAACTTCCTGACTGATGTCTTGAGATGTTGCTTCATTATATCCACATAATTTCCCTTCTTCATGATATCATCTATTTCGTGAAGTGCACCAGTCCCTCCTGCAGCAAAACACCCCCACAACATGATACTGCCACCCCCGTGCTTCACGGTTGGGATGGTGTTCTTCGGCTTGCAAGCCTCCCCCTTTTTCCTCCAAACATAACGATGGTCATTATGGCCAAACAGTTTTATTTTTGTTTCATCAGACAAGAGGACATTTCTCCAAAAAGTTCTATCTTTATCCCCATGTGCAGGTGCAAACCGTAGTCTGACTTTTTTGGGGCGGTTTTGGAGCAGTGGCTTCTTCCTTGCTGAGCGGCCTTTCAGGTTATGTTGATATAGGACTTGTTTTACTGTGGATATAGATACTTTTGTACCTGTTTGCTCCAGCATCTTCACCTTCCTTTGCTGTAGTTCTGGGATTGATTTGCACTTTTCGCACCAAAGTACGTTCATCTCTAGGTGACAGAACGCGTCTCCTTCGTGAGCGGTATGACGGCTGCGTGGTCCCATGGTGTTTATACTTGCATACTATTGTTTGTAGAGATGAACGTGGTACCTTCAGGCGTTTGGAAATTGCTCCCAAGGATGAACCAGACTTGTGGAGGTCTACAATTTTTTTTCTGATGTCTTGGCTGATTTATTTGGATTTTCCCATGATGTCAAGCAAAGAGACACCGAGTTTGAAGGTAGGCCTTGAAATACATCCACGGGTACACCTCCAATTGACACAAATGATGGCATTAGCCTATCAGAAGCTTCTAAAGCCCTGACATCATTTTCTGGAATTTTCCAAGCTGTTTAAAGGCACATTCAACTTAGTGTATGTAATCTTCTGACCCACTGGAATTGTGATGCAGTGAATTATAAGTGAAATAATCTGTCTATAAACAATTTTTGGAAAAATATCTTGTGTCATGCACAAAGTAGATGTCCTAACCGACTTGCCAAAACTATAGTTTGTTAACATTAAAAACTAGTTTTAATGACTCCAACCTAAGTGTATGTAAACTTCCGACTTCAACTGTAAGTGAAATAATCTGTCTAAACAATTGTTGGAAAAACTACTTGTGTCATGCACAAAGTAGATGTCCTAACCGACTAAAGTTTGTGAACAAGAAATTTGTGGAGTGGTTGAAAACCGAGTTTTAATGACTCTAACCTAAGTATATGTAAAATTCCAACTTCAACTGTAGCTGATTATAAATCCATAATAATCCATACATTATCACCTAATGTTGTGTTAGATCTTTTTATCAATTTAAATTCTTGTGAACATTACAAGTCAAAAATTTCTATTTGCTACTTATGGCCTAATAAATATGGGCTTCTTCTATAGAAATAGGCCCCGCCTCTCACCTAATAGTAGAAATTATAAGTGAAATCATTGTCACAGTTCTGACCTCTGTTATTATATCTTTGTTTTAGTATGGGCGTGAGTTGGGTGGGTTGTCTATGTTCGTTTTTCTATCATTTGGGATTTCTGTGTTCGGCCTAGTATGGTTCTCAATCAGAGGCAGCTGTCAATCGTTGTCCCTGATTGAGAATCATATTTAGGTAGCCTGGTTTCACTTTTGAGTTGTGGGTTTTTTATTTTCCGTGTCAGTATTTGTGCCACACGGGACTGTTTCGTTTGTGTCGTTGATTCACGTTTATTGTTTTGCATTTCAGTGTTAATTTTGATTAAACATTATGGACACTTACCCACGCTGCGCGTTGGTCCTCCGATCCTTCTCACTACTCCTCCTCAGAAGAGGAGGACGAGATCCATTACAATAATCTGTCTGTAAACAATTGTTGGAAAAATGACTTGTGTCGTGCACACAGTAGATGTCCTAACCGACTTGCCAAAACTATAGTTTGTTAACAAGACGTTTGTGGAGTGGTTGAAAAACGTGTTTTAATGACTCCAACCTAAGTGTACGTAAACTTCCGACTTCAACTGTAATAAAGGCTTCATATCTCAAATCAAGATCATGTGGTTCATCAAAATTATATCAAAATTATATCTAAATTAAAATGATACAAATCCAAAAGTAACTTATTTTGCCATTGGCAAAGGCCTCACCACCCTCATATCTTCATATGTAAAAATAGCCTACGTAAAGTCAACAAATAAAAACTTTGCAGCCAGCAGGTGATAAAAAAATACATATCCTATAAATCACATTGGCTATAAAACCTCTCTGTAAGGAACTTCAAATATTGCATCAACTATTAACTGGGTCTGGCCTGAAGCTACTGCTAGCAAACTTGCAGCATTGTATAAAATATTCTGAGTCCTCAGAGTTTCCCACACCACCAGTGAGCTGCGGACAGACATACACAGCCGTGGGCTATTTGCGGGATACGAAGTAATCAGGCAGGCCTATTTTTATGATGTGTCCACCAGATCAGAGCGTGACATGGAAGGGATTTTTTGCAAATTGGCTACATTGAGGAACTATTGTCATTCTCAATTGGATGTAAAAACAGACAATGAATTAACTGTTGACTTGCTGTTTGAGGCAAAGAAAAAAAATAATTTGAGAAACTACACAGTGATGGTGACTTTAAACAATCAGAAACAGTATCAGATCCCCAAATGGACACATTTATAGGCCTACATTTGCGCGCAGGCCCGGTATGCATACGGTATGCCTAGGCATACCTCTATGGGGGTTCGGTGAGTGTCCTTACGCAAGATTGACAGGAGCCAAACAAAAGACAATGAAGTATAATTAACTTGTACATGGAATGAAATTAACCTTTTTTTCTCAGTACGCTAGCCTACGGTATGTGCTCTGGAAACAACGTGTCCTCTCCTACAATGTCAACAGTACGATTGTAATAATAATATATTGAATTGCATTAACTGACATTACCGTAACCAAACAAACATTGTATATTAGAAATGATGGTAATTAATGGTAAATGTGATACTGGTGTGCCATCTCTGTGGCCTACACAATGGATTAGTCCACTCAGGTGTTTCGTATGCCATAAATAATGTTTATATATTTGCCACTTCTTTACAAAAATATCATTGGTCAGCCAACAGCCTGTCGATGAAAGAATCGACCAATCGACTAAATGGGGTCAGCCATAGTCTGGACACTACCCTCTGAACCTGGATCCTGGACCTCCTGACGGGAATACCACAGACTGTGAATTTAGGCAACAACACCTCCTACACTCTGACTCTTAACACAGGGGCCCCCCAGGGGTGTGTCCTCAGCCCTCTGCTTATCCACAAGTTCCTCAGCGTCCACATCACCGAGGACTTGACATGGACCAACAACACCACCACTCTAGTCAAGACAGCGTAACAGTGTCTCTACTTCCTAAGGCGGCTGTAGAAATTTGGCGTGCCACCCGGGGTCATCTCCAAATACTACCGTTGCACCATCGAGTGTCATCAAATCGAATCAAGTTTATTTATATAGACCTTCTTACATCAGCTGATATCTCAAAGTGCTGTACAGAAACCCAGCCTAAAACCCTAAACAGCAAGCAATGCAGGTGTAGAAGCACGTGTCCTGTGTGTGTGTGTGTGTGTTTGTCTCTTTCTGTTGCATTTGTCTCTTACTGGTTGCATTACGGCCCGGTTACGGGAATTGTTCCGTCCACGACCGAAAGGCCCTCCAGCGGGTGGTGAAGACGGCCCAGTACATCTCTGGGATTGTGCTCCCACCCATCCAGGACATCTACTTGAAACGGTGCCTGAAGAAGTCCCGTAGCATCATCAGGACCCCAAATACCCCAACATGAGGTCACTTCCTGCCATGAGCTGTTCATTCCTTTACCGTCTGGCAGACGGTATATCAGAGCATGATGTCTGATACCAACAGGCTCAGAGACAGTTTATATCTACAAGCCATCAGAATGCTGAACACTTGAACTGGACTGACCACCTGCACTGACTCTCAACACACACACACACACACACACACACACACACACACACACACACACACACACACACACACACACAGACTGGAAGCATGTATGTTGAAAAGTGACAGTATAGTGTCCATATGGTTTTATGTGATGAATGGATCTAATTCTACTTTTCTTGAGTTCCACATTTTCCATCAAACCTTGTCAGACCCATCTGAGCATGCAAAGATACAGATACATCACATCAACATTCTTTTGACAAAAACAGAAAATAGGCCACTGCCTCAAGCACACAAAAACAGATGTAGAATCAAATCTCCATATACAACTACCAGCTCCTTGTCAGATCAAGCACACACACACACACACACAAACACAAACACAGACAGAGACAAACACACAAACACAGAAATAGACAAACACACACACACAAACACACAGACAGCGACAAACACACAAACACAGAAATAGACAAACACACACACACACACACACACACACAGACAGAGACAAACACACAAACACAGAAAGAGACAAACACACACACACACACAAACACACACAGGCAAACACACAAACACAGAAAGAGACAAACACACACACACACACACACACAAACACCAGTCTCCTTCTCAGATCAAACACAAGTCCCCTAATTAGAACCTAAAGTGGTTGCCATGGCGCCCATGGTTGCCATGGTGCTGTGTTGGTTGGTTGGATACGTAATGGTGATGGGGTTAGTGAATGTGATAATGGTTGTACACTGTATATACAAAAGTATGTGGACACCCTTTCAAATGAGTGAATTCGGCTATTTCAGCCACAGTCGTTGCTGACAGGCGTATAAAATCGAGCACACAGCCATGCAATCTCCATAGACGAACATTGGCAATAGAATGGACTTACTGAAGAGCTCAGTGACTTTCAAGGTGCCACTGTCATAGGATGCCACCTGTCCAACAAGTCAGTTTGTTGAATTTCTGCTCTGCTAGAGCTGCCCAGGTCAACTGTAAGTGTTGTTATTGTGAAGTGGGAACGTTTAGGAGCAACAACGGCTCAGCCGCGAAGTGGTAGGCCACACAAGCTCACAGAACAGAATCGCAGAGTGCTGAAGCGCATACCGTGTAAAAATCATCTGTCCTCGGTTGCAACACTCACTTCCGACTTACAAACTGCCTCTGGAAGCAACGTCAGCACAAGAACTGTTCGTCGGGAGCTTCATGAAATGCTTTCAATGGCCAATCAGCCGAACACAAGTCTTTGGTCTACCTTGCGCAATGCCAAGTATCGGCTGGAGTGGTAAAAAGCTCACCCCCATTGGACTCTGGAGCAGTGGAAACACGTTCTCTAGAGTGATGAGTCACGCTTCACCATCTGGCAGTCCGACGGACGAATCCAGGGTTTGGCGGATGCCAGGAGAACACTACCTGCCCCAATGCATAGTACCAACTTTAAAGTTTGGTGAAGGAGGAATAATGGCCTGGGGCTGTTTTTCATGGTTCGGGATAGGCCCCTTAGTTCCAGTGAAGGGAAATCTTCACGCTACAGCATACAATGACATTCTAGATGATTCTGTGTTTCCAACTTTGTGGCAACAGTTTGGGGAAGGACCTTTCCTGTTTCTTGCATGACAATGCCCCCGTGCACAAAGTGAGGTCCATACAGAAATGGTTTGTCGAGATTGGTTTGGAAGAATTTGACTGGCCTGCACAGAGCCCTGACCTCAACCCCATAGCCCCATTGAACACCTTTGGGATGAATTTGACTGCTAGCCAGGCATATTAGCCCATCATCAAGTGCTCGACCTCACTAATGCTCTTGTGGCTGAATGGAAGCAAATCTTCGCAGCAATCTAGTGCAGGTCTGTCCAACCCTCTTCAAGGAGATCTACCAACCTGTGGGTTTTTAGTCCAACCCTCTTCATGGAGATCTACCATCCTGTGGGTTTTTAGTCCAACCCTCTTCATGGAGATCTACCATCCTGTGGTTTTTAGTCCAACCCTCTTCATGGAGATCTACCATCCTGTGGGTTTTTAGTCCAACCCTCTTCATGGAGATCTACCATCCTGTGGGTTTTTAGTCCAACCCTCTTCATGGAGATCTACCATCCTGTGGGTTTTTAGTCCAACCCTCTTCATGGAGATCTACCATCCTGTGGGTTTTTAGTGAAACCCTCTTCATGGAGATCTACCATCCTGTGGGTTTTTAGTCCAACCCTTTATCACCCCTGATTCTACTCATTAGTTGCTCAACAAGACCTTAACTATCTGAATCAGATATGCTAAATTAGGGTTGGACTGAAAACCTACAGGACAGTAGATCTCCAGGAAGAGGGTTGGACTGAAAACCTACAGGAAAGTAGATCTCCAGGAAGAGGGTTGGGCAACCCTTATCTAGTGGAATGCTTTCCCAGAAGAGTGGAGGCTGTTATAACAGCAATGTTCCAACATTAGTGGAAAGCCTTCCTAGAAGAGTGGAGGCTGTTATAGCAGCAATTTTCCAACATCTAGTGGAAATAGCATAGCACTGGTTTAAAGTTGCACTATGCAGAAATCGCTTTGCCATTTCCTGGCATGTTGTGTTAGCTAATCCAAGTTGATCATTTTAAAAGGCTAATTGATCATTAGAAAACCCTTTTGCAGTTATGTTAGCACAACTGAAAACTGTCGTACTGATTAAAGAAGCAATAAAACTGGCCATCTTTAAACTAGTTGAGTATCTGAAGCATCAGCATTTGTGGGTTCGATTACAGGCTCAAAATGGCCAGAAACAAAGAACTTTCTTCTGAAACTCGTCAGTCTATTCTTGTTCGGAGCACACACACACACACACACAAACACAAACACAGACAGAGACAAACACACAAACACAGAAATAGACAAACACACACACACAAACACACAGACAGCGACAAACACACAAACACAGAAATAGACAAACACACACACACACACACACACACACAGACAGAGACAAACACACAAACACAGAAAGAGACAAACACACACACACACACAAACACACACAGGCAAACACACAAACACAGAAAGAGACAAACACACACACACACACACACACACAAACACCAGTCTCCTTCTCAGATCAAACACAAGTCCCCTAATTAGAACCTAAAGTGGTTGCCATGGCGCCCATGGTTGCCATGGTGCTGTGTTGGTTGGTTGGATACGTAATGGTGATGGGGTTAGTGAATGTGATAATGGTTGTACACTGTATATACAAAAGTATGTGGACACCCTTTCAAATGAGTGAATTCGGCTATTTCAGCCACAGTCGTTGCTGACAGGCGTATAAAATCGAGCACACAGCCATGCAATCTCCATAGACGAACATTGGCAATAGAATGGACTTACTGAAGAGCTCAGTGACTTTCAAGGTGCCACTGTCATAGGATGCCACCTGTCCAACAAGTCAGTTTGTTGAATTTCTGCTCTGCTAGAGCTGCCCAGGTCAACTGTAAGTGTTGTTATTGTGAAGTGGGAACGTTTAGGAGCAACAACGGCTCAGCCGCGAAGTGGTAGGCCACACAAGCTCACAGAACAGAATCGCAGAGTGCTGAAGCGCATACCGTGTAAAAATCATCTGTCCTCGGTTGCAACACTCACTTCCGACTTACAAACTGCCTCTGGAAGCAACGTCAGCACAAGAACTGTTCGTCGGGAGCTTCATGAAATGCTTTCAATGGCCAATCAGCCGAACACAAGTCTTTGGTCTACCTTGCGCAATGCCAAGTATCGGCTGGAGTGGTAAAAAGCTCACCCCCATTGGACTCTGGAGCAGTGGAAACACGTTCTCTAGAGTGATGAGTCACGCTTCACCATCTGGCAGTCCGACGGACGAATCCAGGGTTTGGCGGATGCCAGGAGAACACTACCTGCCCCAATGCATAGTACCAACTTTAAAGTTTGGTGAAGGAGGAATAATGGCCTGGGGCTGTTTTTCATGGTTCGGGATAGGCCCCTTAGTTCCAGTGAAGGGAAATCTTCACGCTACAGCATACAATGACATTCTAGATGATTCTGTGTTTCCAACTTTGTGGCAACAGTTTGGGGAAGGACCTTTCCTGTTTCTTGCATGACAATGCCCCCGTGCACAAAGTGAGGTCCATACAGAAATGGTTTGTCGAGATTGGTTTGGAAGAATTTGACTGGCCTGCACAGAGCCCTGACCTCAACCCCATAGCCCCATTGAACACCTTTGGGATGAATTTGACTGCTAGCCAGGCATATTAGCCCATCATCAAGTGCTCGACCTCACTAATGCTCTTGTGGCTGAATGGAAGCAAATCTTCGCAGCAATCTAGTGCAGGTCTGTCCAACCCTCTTCAAGGAGATCTACCAACCTGTGGGTTTTTAGTCCAACCCTCTTCATGGAGATCTACCATCCTGTGGGTTTTTAGTCCAACCCTCTTCATGGAGATCTACCATCCTGTGGTTTTTAGTCCAACCCTCTTCATGGAGATCTACCATCCTGTGGGTTTTTAGTCCAACCCTCTTCATGGAGATCTACCATCCTGTGGGTTTTTAGTCCAACCCTCTTCATGGAGATCTACCATCCTGTGGGTTTTTAGTCCAACCCTCTTCATGGAGATCTACCATCCTGTGGGTTTTTAGTGAAACCCTCTTCATGGAGATCTACCATCCTGTGGGTTTTTAGTCCAACCCTTTATCACCCCTGATTCTACTCATTAGTTGCTCAACAAGACCTTAACTATCTGAATCAGATATGCTAAATTAGGGTTGGACTGAAAACCTACAGGACAGTAGATCTCCAGGAAGAGGGTTGGACTGAAAACCTACAGGAAAGTAGATCTCCAGGAAGAGGGTTGGGCAACCCTTATCTAGTGGAATGCTTTCCCAGAAGAGTGGAGGCTGTTATAACAGCAATGTTCCAACATTAGTGGAAAGCCTTCCTAGAAGAGTGGAGGCTGTTATAGCAGCAATTTTCCAACATCTAGTGGAAATAGCATAGCACTGGTTTAAAGTTGCACTATGCAGAAATCGCTTTGCCATTTCCTGGCATGTTGTGTTAGCTAATCCAAGTTGATCATTTTAAAAGGCTAATTGATCATTAGAAAACCCTTTTGCAGTTATGTTAGCACAACTGAAAACTGTCGTACTGATTAAAGAAGCAATAAAACTGGCCATCTTTAAACTAGTTGAGTATCTGAAGCATCAGCATTTGTGGGTTCGATTACAGGCTCAAAATGGCCAGAAACAAAGAACTTTCTTCTGAAACTCGTCAGTCTATTCTTGTTCGGAGAAATTAAGGCTATTCCATGCGAGAAATTGCTAAGAAACTGAAGATCTCGTACAACGCTGTGTACTACTCCCTTCACAGAACAGCACAAACTGTCTCTAACCAGAATAGAAAAGGGGAGTGGGAGGCTCCGGTGCACAACTGAGCAAGAAGACAAGTACATTAGAGTGCCCAGTTTGAGAAACAGACGCCTCACAAGTCCTCGACTGGCAGCTTCATTAAATAGTCCCAACAAAACACCAGTCTCAACGTCAGCAGTGAAGAGGCGAGTCCGTGACGCTGGCCTTCAGCCGATTCCAGCTACAATAGTCATTTACAACATTAACAATGCCTACACTGTATTTCTGATCAATTTGAAGTTATTTTAATGGACAAAAAAAATGTGCTTTTCTTTCAAAAACAAGGACATTTCTAAGTGACCCCAAACGTTTGAACAGTAGTGTATATCCCTCCTTGCATCTATCCCTCCATCCCCTGTGTATATCCTCCTCCTCTCTTAATCTCTATCCCCCCCCCTAACAGATCATTTACAGGCAGGCCGGCGGTGCCGTGGGAGGGGGGGGAGAAGGAGGATATTTAAAAGCACCAGAAATAAATAATCACTTAAGGAGTGCTGAGTGAACGATTCACACCACAAATCCCTGCTGTGGAGCACACAGCACAGAGAGAGAAGGGGGGGGGGGGGAGACAGAGAGAGAGAGAGAGAGACAGAGAGAGAGAGAGAGAGAGAGTGAGAAAGAGAGTGAGAGAGAAAGAGAGAGAGAGAGAGAAAGAGAGTGAAAAAGAGAGTGAGAGAGAAAGAGAGACAGAGAGAGAGAGAGAGACAGAGAGAGAGAGAGAGAGACAGAGAGAGAGAGAGTGAGAGAGAAAGAGAGAGAGAGAGAGAGAAAGAGATTGAGAGAGAAAGAGAGACAGAGAGAGAGAGAGAGGGAGAGAGAGAGACAGAGAGAGAGAGGGAGAGAGAGAGACAGATAGAGAGAGAGAGAGAGAGAGAGAGAGAGAGATATCATCCTCATGCAAAGTGCATCTCATCTCAACTCTCTCCCTGTTGTATTCATGTGTGCTATTTTAATGCGTCGTAGTAACTTGCTATGGTTGGGTTGGTGTCAACAGAAAATTAAACCCTGGGATTTCCAGCAGCATCAGTGCACTAAAGTGCTGACCTGTCTACAGCTTGTGCCTCATGGATAAACCTCAGTAGGTCGAAGGCAGAGCAAAGAGACTGTTTCTCTACAGGCTGGCTAAGATGAAACAAACAAATCATCATCATCACATTACTACTACAGCCTTATGTACCTCATCACTCACTACCCTCACTACCCATACTGCTACTGTCTCTACCCTACTAAATACCCAATAATACTGGTATTGTCTCTACCCAATACACATACATCCCTCACATCCCTCAATACCCCCCCACGACCCTCGATACCCCCACATCCCTCACCAGCCTCTCTCTCTGTTCATCCCTCCCTCCCTCTGCCTCCACTTCGGATGGCTGGCCAGGAATAGTGTGTGTGTGTTTATGTGTGTGTGTGTGTAGGTGCACTACCCTCACATTCCTTCCTACCCTCTCATCCCTCACTCCTCCCACTACCCTTACATCTCTCACATCCCCCAATAACCTCACTACCCTCATCCTTCACTACACTCACTACCCTAAAATCCCTCACGACCCTTACATCCCTCATTACCCTCACATCCCTCACTACCCTCACTTCCCTCACTACCCTCACATCCCTCACATCCCCCACTACCCTCACATCCCTCACTACCCTCACATCCCTCACTACCCTCACATCCCTCACATCCCCCACTACCCCCACATCCCTAACGACCCTCACATCCCTCACTACCCTCACTACCCTCACATCCCTAACGACCCTCACATCCCTAACGACCCTCACATCCCTTACTACCCTCACTACCCTCACTACCCTCACATCCCTCACTACCCTCACATCCCTCACTACCCTCACATACCTCACTACCCTCACATCCCTCACTACCCTCACATACCTCACTACCCTCACATCCCTCACATCCCTCACTACCCTCACATACCTCACTACCCTCACATCCCTCACTACCCTCACATACCTCACTACCCTCACATCCCTCACTACCCTCACATACCTCACTACCCTCACATCCATCACATCCCTCACATCCCTCACTACCCTCACATCCCTCACTACCCCTACTACCCGCACTACCCTCACATCCCTCACTACCCTCACATCCCTCACTACCCCTACTACCCTCACATCCCGCACTACCCTCACATCCCTCACTACCCTCACTATCCTCACATCCCTCACATCCCTCACTACCCTCATTACCCTCACATCCCTCACTACCCTCACTATCCTCACATCCCTCACATCCCTCTCTACCCTCACATACCTCACATCCCTCACTACCCTCACATCCCTCACATCCCTCATGACCCTCAAATCCCCACGACCCTCACTAGCTTCACTCTCTCTATTCATCCATCCATCCCTCCCTCCCTCTGCCTCCACTTCTGTGTGTGTGTTTGTGTAGGTTTGTATGTGTGTGTGTGTATGTATGTAGGTTTGTGTAGGTGCGTGTGTACATGCCCCTTTGTGAAGTTGGTAGCTATCTGTGGGCACTGCAGTGTTTGTATTCATTTTTTAATATGGGAAAGTAATTCTGTGCTAAAACTCACCTGACAGCTTCAATGGGTGTTCCGAGCTGAGGTTACAAATCAGGGGATTGGACGAGGCAGCAGAGTGGTCCTGGCTGAGTGGTTCTGGCTGAGTGGACCTGGCTGAGTGGTCCTGGCTGAGTGGACCTGGCTGAGTGGTCCTGGCTGAGTGGTCCTGGCTGAGTGGACCTAGCTGAGTGGACCTGGCTGAGTGGTCCTGGCTTAGTGGACCTGGCTGAGTGGACCTGGCTGAGTGGTCCTGGCTGAGTGGTCCTGGCTGAGTGGACCTGGCTGAGTGGTCCTGGCTGAGTGGTCCTGGCTTAGTGGACCTGGCTGAAATACTACTTTTTTAAATGTTTTTATTTAACCCAATCACGGCTGGTTGTGATACAGCCTGGATTCGAACCTACTAAGGCTGACCTGAGTCCCAAATGACAGCCTATTCCCTTTATAGGCCACTTCTTTTGACCAAAGCCCATAGGGAATAGGGAGCCGTTCTGGGAGAAGCCTAAGACTCGGGCCTTGTTTCCTTTTATGTTGCGTTTCCCGTTGAGTAAATAGCCGGACCGATATGTAGCTGGATAGTCCTTTATTGGTGGGCCGAGGAAGGCCGTTGAAGGAGCAAGTACACTATTAGGAAGCAAGCGCCACGGCTGTTTTTTGAAATAACAGGATAAAGTAATATTGACGTTAGTTTTTCTGAGAAGGGAGAGCACAATGCTGTTCGGGGGTTCCTATGACCATCATTTGAATGCAGTTTTGATAAATTGACAGCAAAGTGTCGATGTGATCAACACGGCTGTGCTCATTGTATTAACATTGTAATACGTGGTGTTTAACATTACTAATAACAGTGTTGGATAACATTACTAATGATAGTGTTGTTTAACATTAGTAATGACAGTGTTGTTTAACATTACTAATGACAGTGTTGGATAACATTACTAATGACAGTGTTGGATAACATTACTAATGACAGTGTTGGATAACATTACTAATGACAGTGTTGGATAACATTACTAATGACAGTGTTGTTTAACATTACTAATGACAGTGTTGTTTAACATTACTAATAACAGTGTTGGATAACATTACTAATGACAGTGTTGGATAACATTACTAATGACAGTGTTGGATAACATTACTAATGACAGTGTTGTTTAACATTACTAATGACAGTGTTGTTTAACATTACTAATGACAGTGTTGTTTAACATTACTAATAACAGTGTTGGATAACATTACTAATGACAGTGTTGGATAACATTACTAATGACAGTGTTGGATAACATTACTAATGACAGTGTTGTTTAACATTACTAATGACAGTGTTGTTTAACATTACTAATGACAGTGTTGTTTAACATTACTAATGACAGTGTTGTTTAACATTACTAATGACAGTGTTGGATAACATTACTAATAACAGTGTTGGATAACATTACTTCTGTCTGTCTGTCTGTCTGTCTGTCTGTCTGTCTGTCTGTCTGTCTGTCTGTCTGTCTGTCTGTCTGTCTGTCTGTCTGTCTGTCTGTCTGGTCTGTCTGTCTGTCTCTGTCTGTCTGTCTCTAAGTCTAGCTGTGTTTCTCTGTCTGTCTCTAAGTCTAGCTGTGTTTCTCTGTCTGTCTCTAAGTCTCTGTGGTTTTAGTCATGATGGTTCTGCTCTCAGCCAGTCCTTTTGTAATTACTAACCTGGTACCATCCTACCCTACTAAACAATAAATAATACTGGTATTGTTCCTACCCTACTAAACACCCAGTAATACTGGTATTGTCCCTACCCTACTAAACACCCAGTAATACTGGTATTGTCCCTACCCTACTAAACACCCAGTAATACTGGTATTGTCCCTACCCTACTAAACACCCAGTAATACTGGTATTGTTCCTACCCTACTAATCACCCAGTAATACTGGTATTGTCCCTACCCTACTAAGCAATAAATAATACTGGTATTGTCCCTACCCTACTAAGCAATAAATAATACTGGTATTGTCCCTACCCTACTAAACACCCAGTAATACTGGTATTGTGCCTACCCTACTAAACACCCAGTAATACTGGTATTGTCCCTACCCTACTAAACACCCAGTAATACTGGTATTGTCCCTACCCTACTAAGCAATAAATAATACTGGTATTGTCCCTACCCTACTAAGCAATAAATAATACTGGTATTGTCCCTACCCTACTAAGCAATAAATAATACTGGTATTGTCCCTACCCTACTAAACACCCAGTAATACTGGTATTGTGCCTACCCTACTAAACACCCAGTAATACTGGTATTGTCCCTACCCTACTAAACACCCAGTAATACTGGTATTGTCCCTACCCTACTAAGCAATAAATAATATTGGTATTGTCCCTACCCTACTAAGCAATATATAATACTGGTATTGTCCCTACCCTACTAAGCAATACATAATACTGGTATTGTCCCTACCCTACTAAACAATATATAATACTGGTATTGTCCCTACCCTACTAAGCAATATATAATACTGGTATTGTCCCTACCCTACTAAACAATATATAATACTGGTATTGTCCCTACCCTACTAAACAATATATAATTCTGGTATTGTCCCTACCCTACTAAACACCCAGTAATACTGGTATTGTCCCTTCCCTACTAAACACCCAGTAATACTGGTATTGTCCATACCCTACTAAACACCTAGTAATACTGGTATTGTCCTTACCCTACTAAACACCCAGTAATACTGGTATTGTCCCTACCCTACTAAACAATAAATAATACTGGTATTGTCCCTACCCTACTAAACACCCAGTAATACTGGTATTGTCCCTACCCTACTAAGCAATAAATAATACTGGTATTGTCCCTACCCTACTAAACAATAAATAATACTGGTATTGTTCCTACCCTACTAAACACCCAGTAATACTGGTATTGTCCCTACCCTACTAAACAATAAATAATACTGGTATTGTCCCTACCCTACTAAACACCCAGTAATACTGGTATTGTTCCTACCCTACTAAACACCCAGTAATACTGGTATTGTTCCTACCCTACTAAACACCCAGTAATACTGGTATTGTCCCTACCCTACTAAACACCCAGAAATACTGGTATTGTCCCTACCCTACTAAACAATAAATAATACTGGTATTGTTCCTACCCTACTAAGCAATAAATAATACTGGTATTGTCCCTACCCTACTAAACACCCAGTAATACTGGTATTGTCCTTACCCTACTAAACAATAAATAATACTGGTATTGTCCCTACCCTACTAAACAATAAATAATACTGGTATTGTCCCTACCCTACTAAGCAATAAATAATACTGGTATTGTCCCTACCCTACTAAACACCCAGTAATACTGGTATTGTCCTTACCCTACTAAACAATAAATAATACTGGTATTGTCCCTACCCTACTAAACAATAAATAATACTGGTATTGTCCCTACCCTACTAAACAATAAATAATACTGGTATTGTCCCTACCCTACTAAACAATAAATAATACTGGTATTGTCCCTACCCTACTAAACAATATATAATACTGGTATTGTCCCTACCCTACTAAACACCCAGTAATACTGGTATTGTCCCTACCCTACTAAACAATAAATAATACTGGTATTGTCCCTACCCTACTAAACAATAAATAATACTGGTATTGTCCCTACCCTACTAAACACCCAGATATACTGGTATTGTCCCTACCCTACTAAACAATAAATAATACTGGTATTGTCCCTACCCTACTAAACAATATATAATACTGGTATTGTCCCTACCCTACTAAACACCCAGTAATACTGGTATTGTGCCTACCCTACTAAACACCCAGTAATACTGGTATTGTCCTTACCCTACTAAACAATAAATAATACTGGTATTGTCCCTACCCTACTAAACAATAAATAATACTGGTATTGTCCCTACCCTACTAAACAATATATAATACTGGTATTGTCCCTACCCTACTAAACACCCAGTAATACTGGTATTGTCCCTACCCTACTAAACAATAAATAATACTGGTATTGTTCCTACCCTACTAAACACCCAGTAATACTGGTATTGTCCCTACCCTACTAAACAATAAATAATACTGGTATTGTCCCTACCCTACTAAACACCCAGTAATACTGGTATTGTCCCTACCCTACTAAACAATAAATAATACTGGTATTGTCCCTACCCTACTAAGCAATAAATAATACTGGTATTGTCCCTACCCTACTAAACACTCAGTAATACTGGTATTGTTCCTACCCTACTAAACAATAAATAATACTGGTATTGTCCCTACCCTACTAAACACCCAGTAATACTGGTATTGTTCCTACCCTACTAAACACCCAGTAATACTGGTATTGTTCCTACCCTACTAAACACCCAGTAATACTGGTATTGTCCCTACCCTACTAAACACCCAGAAATACTGGTATTGTCCCTACCCTACTAAACAATAAATAATACTGGTATTGTTCCTACCCTACTAAACACCCAGTAATACTGGTATTGTCCCTACCCTACTAAACACCCAGATATACTGGTATTGTCCCTACCCTACTAAACAATATATAATACTGGTATTGTCCCTACCCTACTAAACAATAAATAATACTGGTATTGTCCCTACCCTACTAAACACCCAGTAATACTGGTATTGTCCCTACCCTACTAAACACCCAGTAATACTGGTATTGTCCCTACCCTACTAAACAATAAATAATACTGGTATTGTCCCTACCCTACTAAACAATAAATAATACTGGTATTGTCCCTACCCTACTAAATAATAAATAATACTGGTATTGTTCCTACCCTACTAAACACCCAGTAATACTGGTATTGTCCCTACCCTACTAAACACCCAGTAATACTGGTATTGTCCCTACCCTACTAAACAATAAATAATACTGGTATTGTCCCTACCCTACTAAACACCCAGTAATACTGGTATTGTCCCTACCCTACTAAACAATAAATAATACTGGTATTGTCCCTACCCTACTAAACAATAAATAATACTGGTATTGTCCCTACCCTACTAAACAATAAATAATACTGGTATTGTCCCTACCCTACTAAACACCCAGTAATACTGGTATTGTCCTTACCCTACTAAACACCCAGTAATACTGGTATTGTCCCTACCCTACTAAACACCCAGTAATACTGGTATTGTCCCTACCCTACTAAACACCCAGTAATACTGGTATTGTCCCTACCCTACTAAACACCCAGTAATACTGGTATTGTCCTTACCCTACTAAACACCCAGTAATACTGGTATTGTCCCTACCCTACTAAACAATAAATAATACTGGTATTGTCCCTACCCTACTAAACAATAAATAATACTGGTATTGTTCCTACCCTACTAAACACCCAGTAATACTGGTATTGTCCCTACCCTACTAAACAAGTCTCTACCCTACTGTGTTTGTGTGTGTTTGTGTGTGTTTGTGTGTGTGTGTGTTTGTGTCTGTCTGTCTGTCTGTCTGTCTGTCTGTCTGTCTGTCTGTCTGTCTGTCTGTCGGATTGGTTTCTGCTTAAACACTATGATGTAAAAAGGGCTTTATAAATAGATTTGGATTTGATTTGATTTCAGGATCAAGATGCCCTCTTTTTGACCGATGACTGATATAAGGGCTTGTACGTGATAGGACTGTCTGGCTTATATGATTATGATGTCATAATGCTTATTGACAGTGTCATCAAGTGTATTTTCTACAAGTTATTTAAAGTATTATATAAAAATAAAAACTTGACTGTAAAGAATTCATTACAACAACAACAAACAATTTAAGAAACAAACTTTCAAACGAAAGGTACACTTCTTGGCAGAGAAAAAAGCTAATTGGAATAAATGTTGGTTTTGACTCTTTATATCCAAAAATCTCAGTTTACACTGGCGCGTTACGTTCAGTAATGTTTTGCTTCCAAAACATCCGGTGATTTTGCAGAGAGCCACATCAATTTACAGAAATACTCATAATTAACATTGATAAAAGAGACAAGTGTTATGCACGTAATTATAGATCCACTTAATGCAACCGCCGTGTCAGATTTCATTTTTTTTTTAAATGGAAAAAGCACACCATGCAGTAATCTGAGTACAGCGCTCAGACACAGAAACAAGCCATACAGATACCCGCCATATAATGGAGTCAACAGAAGTCAGAAATAGCATTTTAAATATTCACTTACCTTTGATGATCTTCATCAGAATGCATTCCCAGGAATCCCAGTTCCGCAATAAATGTTTGTTTTGTTCGATAAAGTCCATAATTTATGTCCAAATACCTCCTTTTTGATCACACGTTTAGTTCACAAATCCAAATTCATGAGGCGTGAGCACTAGGTCCCGACAAAAAGTCTGTTACAGTTCATAGAAACACGTCAAACGATGTATAGAATCAATCTTTAGGATGTTTTTAACATAAATCTTCAATAATGTTCCAACCGGAGAATTCCTTTGTCTTTAGAAATGCAATGGGAACGCAGGTAGCTCTCACGGGCGCGCGCGTGATCAGCTCCTGGCCTTCAGTCAGACCTCTGGTTGAAACAGCTCTCATTCTCTCCTCCTTCACAGTAGAAGCCTCAAACAAGGTTCTAAAGACTGTTGAGTGGAAGAATTTCTTTGCTAAATGTTAATTTTCTCTACAGGCGTTCTTCTCTTCACTCTGCCATTTGGGTTAGTATTATAGAGTAACTACAGTGTTGTTGATCCATCCTCAGTGTTCTCCTATCACAGCCATTAAACTCTGCCATTTGGGTTAGTATTATAGAGTAACTCCAATGTTGTTGATCCATCCTCAGTGTTCTCCTATCACAGCCATTAAACTCTGCCATTTGGGTTAGTATTATAGAGTAACTCCAATGTTGTTGATCCATCCTCAGTTTTCTCTTATTACAGCCATTAATCTCTGTAACTGTTTTAAAGTCACCATTGGCCTCATGGTGAACTCCCTGAGTGGTTTATTTCCTCTCCGGTAACTGAGTTAGGAAGGACGTCTGTATCTTTATAGTGACTGGGTGTATTGATACACCATCCACAGTGTAATTAATAACTTTACCCTGGTCAAAGGGATATTCAAATGTTTTTGTTGTTGTTGTCATCTACCAATAGGTGCAATGCATTGGAAAAACTCCCGTGTCTTTGTGATTAAATCTGTGTTTGAAATTCACTGTTCGACTGAGGGACCTTACAGATAATTGTATGTGTGGGTTACAGAGATGTCATTCAAAAAGAATGTTAAACACTATTATTGCACACAGAGTGAGTCCACGCAACTTATTTTGTGACTTGTTAAAGCACATTTCTACTCCTGAACTTATTTAGTCTTGCCATAACAAAGAGTTTGAATACTTATTGACTGAAGACATTTCAGCATTTCAGGGATTGTTGTGTTTAAGCCAGTGACCAAAAAAACCCCAAAGTTTAATCAATTTGAAATTCAGACTGTAACATAACAAAATGTGGAAAAAGTCGAGGGCTGTGAATACGTGTCACGTCCTGACCTTAGTTCCTTTTTTATGTCTCTGTTTTAGTTTGGTCAGGGCGTGAGTTGGGGTGGGTATTCTATGTTTTGTGTTCTATGTTTTCTATCTCCATGTGTTTGGCCTGACATGGTTCCCAATCAGAGGCAGCTGTCGATCGTTGTCTCTGATTGAGAACCATACTTATGTAGCCTGTGTTCCCACTATGATTTGTGGGTAGTTGTTTTCTGTTTATTGTGTTGTTTCACCTGACAGAACTGTTTCGTTTCTTCCATTCGCTTTCTTGTTTTGTGTGTTCAGTCTAATCAATTAACATGGACACTTACCACGCTGCATATTGGTCCGATCCTTCCTACTCCTCCTCAGACGACGAAGAGTTTCGTTACAATACATTCTGAAGGCTCTGTACTTAAGTACATTTCCCAGTGACAGACCAGGCCAGTGCCAACTGAAAGCTACTGGCCAGAAGAAAGATAACGTAGGCCCCGGGAAGCGAATCATGCTCGTATCATTTAAATGTTATCTTTCATTTGTGGGCTGAGTTAGTAGCCTTTAGCCTATAATTACCTACCTACCCTCCAAACAGAAATAATTACATTTAAACTGGACAATATATTATATTTACATGGATTGTTTGGAGGGGAAAAATGTAACCTTTGCGCAATCTCAAAAAAGGGTGTTAGTGATTTTGACAGTTGTAGGGCCCTAAAAAATCTGTTTCATCTTTTGGTAAATACGACTTTTCCCGGTTTAATTCTTTTGACGGTTTTCACTCTCAAAATATGCATAAGCCACATCAGTAGGCCACTTTTGAGGTCTGGGATTAATACATTCTATTTTGTGTCTAGAAAGAGACCATTGTGTTTGGCTAGTGTTGTTTTTGTACAGCGTAGGCAAAGTTTGCAAAACATATTGATACAAATCATCACGATATCATTCTGACACATAGGCCTACTTTTCAGGCAATATTTAATTGGGAAAGTTTTTTTGGAAAGCCTTGACCAATGTTCATTAAAAATAAATCTTGATAGTAAAAATGTGAACCAAAATCAATAAAGAATTTGTGTCGCATTGCCAAGTCAAATGCAACACACACACACTCTCCTCACTCTGTTTGGTCCATCAGCATCATCATGGTCCACTGTTGCAGTAACTGTTCAATGTGTCCCTCTTCACCTGCAAGTCTTTGCTGTACATTTTTTTTTTATTTTCAGCCAACTTGCTTGGTAAAGTAAGGGTTAAATATCCTTAGGCCCAGGCCAGGGACAGCCCCCAGGACTCCGATGCATCCAGGCCCCAGGAAGCTAGCCAGGCCAGGGCCATCCTCCAGGACTCCGATGCATCCAGGCCCCAGGAAGCTAGCCAGGCCAGGGACAGCCCCAAGGACTCCGATGCATCCAGGTCCCAGGAAGCTAGCCAGGCCAGGGCCAGCCTCCAGGACTCTGGTGCATCCAGGCCCCAGGAAGCTAGCCAGGCCAGGGCCATCCTCCAGGACTCTGGTGCAGCCAGCCAGGCCAGGGCCAGCTTCCAGGACTCTGGTACATCCAGGCCCCAGGCTCCAGTCAGGCCAGACCAGGGCCAGCCTCCAGGACTCTGGTGCAGCCAGCCAGGCCAGGCCAGGGCCAGCCTCCAGGACTCTGGTGCAGCCAGCCAGGCCAGGGCCATCCTCCAGGACTCTGGTGCAGCCAGCCAGGCCAGGGCCAGCTTCCAGGACTCTGGTACATCCAGGCCCCAGGCTCCAGTCAGGCCAGACCAGGGCCAGCCTCCAGGACTCTGGTGCAGCCAGCCAGGCCAGGCCAGGGCCAGCCTCCAGGACTCTGGTGCAGCCAGCCAGGCCAGGGCCATCCTCCAGGACTCTGGTGCAGCCAGCCAGGTCAGGTCTACACCCATTTGAGGGCCTCAGGATTAGCCACATTCTCAGTGTGCCCTCCTTGTATAGGCTGAAATTATCCTCCAGTACCAAGGCATCTCATGTCCTTTTAAAGCCAGAGGCATATAAGTTGATTGAGTTCCATTAGTCTGCCTATATATCCAGCAGAACTACATGGAATCAGACATATGGGGCGTCATGATTGGGTCCTGGAGTTACAGCAGCTGTAGTAGAGCACCTTTACCCTCTCTACCCACAGAGACTGTTATCCACAATTACTGTGTGTGTGTGTGTGTGTGTGTGTGCGTGCGTGCGCGCGCGTGCGTGTGTGTGTGTGCTGATCACATAGTATTTATTTATTATTACTAGTTGTTTCAACAGATGGGTTCATGAAAATTGTATGTGTTGCAAATTCATCAACACAGAAAGAAACTATTTCCCTTGATTTATAACACAACAGATCACAGTCTAACACTGTACACCCAGCCAGGTAGCGCAAAATCCACTGCAAAATACCACGTCCGTCCAGGTGAGCAGGACGTCAGGAGATTACTTCAAAACCGGCCACTAGGGGCAACAGGGAGCGCTATTACCATCAGGTAGGCTTGGGTTTTGTTTGGGTGATGTGGACAGGGATGCTGGATGGGCGTAAGCTTTGGCTCTGAGGGTCGCTTAGTTCAATCCAAGAGATAATATTTAATAACATAATAAAAATAAAACAAAATAGTTTTTGAAATGTGACATTGTAATAATGCATGGATTCCTTTCTCAAATGCCTGGGGTTTGTGGCTTGTATATATTTGTATGTGTTTTCGTACGGTTAAAACGCCTCAATGGTTTGCATTTGGTTCAATGGTTAGCTGTACCTGGTTTTTGCCAGGTTTTGGACGTGCATTGTCTATGCGTGTGCATTACAAAGAAGGAAAGAGAAGGAGAGAGATGGATAGACGTCGAGAGAGACAGAGAAGAGAGAGGAGCAGAAGAGAGACAGAGAAGAGAGCCAGAGAAGAGAGACAGAAGAGAGAGAAGCAGAAGAGAGACACAGAAGAGAGAAAGAGAAGAGAGAGGAGCAGGAGAGAGTCAGAGAAGAGAGAGGAGCAGAAGAGAGACAGAGAAGAGAGAGGAGCAGAAGAGAGACAGAGAAGAGAGAGGAGCAGAAGAGAGAAAGATAAGAGAGACAGAAGAGAGAGGAGCAGAAGAGAGACAGAGAAAAGAGAGGAGCCGAAGAGAGACAGAGAAGATAGACAGAGAAGAGAGACAGAGAAGAGAGAGGAGCAGAAGAGAGACAGACAAGAGAGAGACAGAGAAGAGAGACAGAGAAGAGAGACAGAGAAGAGAGACAAAGAAGAGAGAGGAGCAGAAGAGAGACACAGAAGAGAGAGGAGCAGGAGAGAGGAGCAGAAGAGAGACAGAGAAAAGAGACAGAGAAGAGAGAGGAGCAGAAGAGAGACAGAGAAGAGAGAGGAGCAGAAGAGAGACAGAGAAGAGAGAGGAGCAGAAGAGAGACAGAGAAGAGAGACAGAGAAGAGAAGAGAGACAGAAGAGAGAGGAGCAGAAGAGAGACAGAGAAGATAGACAGAGAAGAGAGACAGAGAAGAGAGAGGAGCAGAAGAGAGACAGAGAAGAGACACAGAGAAGAGAGACAGAAGAGAGAGGAGCAGAAGAGAGACAGAGCAGAGAGAAAGATAAGAGAGACATAGAAGAGAGAGGAGCAGAAGAGAGAGGAGCAGAAGAGAGACAGAGAAGAGAGAGGAGCAGAAGAGAGACAGAGAAGAGAGACAGAGAAGAGAGACAGAAGAGAGAGGAGCAGAAGAGAGACACAGAAGAGAGAAAGAGAAGAGAGAGGAGCAGGAGAGAGTCAGAGAAGAGAGAGGAGCAGAAGAGAGACAGAGAAGATAGACAGAGAAGAGAGACAGAGAAGAGAGAGGAGCAGAAGAGAGACAGAGAAGAGAGACAGAGAAGAGAGAGGATCAGAAGAGAGACAGAGAAGAGAGAGGAGCAGAAGAGAGAAAGATAAGAGAGACAGAGAAGAGAGACAGAGAAGAGAGAGGAGCAGAAGAGAGACAGACAAGAGAGAGACAGAGAAGAGAGACAGAGAAGAGAGAGGAGCAGAAGAGAGAGGAGCAGAAGAGAGACAGAGAGAGGAGCAGAAGGGGGACAGAGAAGAGAGACAGAGAAGAGAGAGGAGCAGAAGAGAGATAGAGAAAAGAGACAGAGAAGAGAGAGAAGCAGAAGAGAGAAAGAGAAGAGAGACAGAAGAGAGAAAGAGAAGAGAGAGGAGCAGAAGAGAGACAGAGAAGAGAGAGGAGCAGAAGAGAGACAGAGAAGAGAGAGGAGCAGAAGAGAGACAGAGAAGAGAGAAGACCAGAAGAGAGACAGAGAAGAGAGAGGAGCAGAAGAGAGACAGAGAAGAGAGAGGAGCAGAAGAGAGACAGAGAAGAGAGAGGAGCAGAAGAGAGAAAGAGAAGAGAGAGGAGCAGAAGAGAGAAAGAGAAGAGAGAAAGAGAGACAGAGAAGAGAGAGGAGCAGAAGAGACAGAGAAGAGAGAGGAGCAGAAGAGAGACAGAGAAAAGAGAGAGGAGCAGAAGAGAGACAGAGAAGAGAGAGGAGCAGAAGAGAGAAAGAGAAGAGAGAGGAGCAGAAGAGAGACAGAGAAGAGAGGGGAGCAGAAGAGAGGTAGACAGGAGAGGAGCAGAAGAGAGACAGAGAAGAGAGAGGAGCAGAAGAGAGACAGAGAAGACAGGAGCAGAAGGTAGACAGAGAAGAGAGACAGAGAAGAGAGAGAAGATAGAGAGAGGAGCAGAAGGGAGACAGAGAGACAGAGGAGAGAGAGAGAAAAAGGGAGAGTAACAGAAGAGAGACAGAGAGACAGAGGATAGAGAGAGAAAAAGGGAGAGTAACAGAAGAGAGAGGAGCAGAAGAGAGAAAGAGAAGAGAGAAATAGAAGAGAGACAGAGAAGAGAGAGGAGCAGAAGAGACAGAGAAGAGAGAGGAGCAGAAGAGAGACAGAGAAAAGAGAGAGGAGCAGAAGAGAGACAGAGAAGAGAGAAAGAGAAGAGAGAGGAGCAGAAGAGAGACAGAGAAGAGAGGGGAGCAGAAGAGAGGCAGACAGGAGAGGAGCAGAAGAGAGACAGAGAAGAGAGAGGAGCAGAAGAGAGACAGAGAAGACAGGAGCAGAAGGTAGACAGAGAAGAGAGACAGAGAAGATAGAGAGAGGAGCAGAAGGGAGACAGAGAGACAGAGGAGAGAGAGAGAAAAGGGGAGAGTAACAGAAGAGAGACAGAGAGACAGAGGATAGAGAGAGAAAAAGGGAGAGTAACAGAAGAGAGACAGAGACAGAGGATAGAGGGAGAAAAAGGGAGAGGAGAAGAAGAGAGACAGAGAAGAGAGAGAAGATAGAGAGAGGAGCAGAAGGGAGACAGAGAGACAGAGGAGAGAGAGAGAAAAAGGGAGAGTAACAGAAGAGAGACAGAGAGACAGAGGATAGAGAGAGAAAAAGGGAGAGTAACAGAAGAGAGAGGAGCAGAAGAGAGAAAGAGAAGAGAGAAATAGAAGAGAGACAGAGAAGAGAGAGGAGCAGAAGAGACAGAGAAGAGAGAGGAGCAGAAGAGAGACAGAGAAAAGAGAGAGGAGCAGAAGAGAGACAGAGAAGAGAGAGGAGCAGAAGAGAGAAAGAGAAGAGAGAGGAGCAGAAGAGAGACAGAGAAGAGAGGGGAGCAGAAGAGAGGCAGACAGGAGAGGAGCAGAAGAGAGACAGAGAAGAGAGAGGAGCAGAAGAGAGACAGAGAAGACAGGAGCAGAAGGTAGACAGAGAAGAGAGACAGAGAAGATAGAGAGAGGAGCAGAAGGGAGACAGAGAGACAGAGGAGAGAGAGAGAAAAGGGGAGAGTAACAGAAGAGAGACAGAGAGACAGAGGATAGAGAGAGAAAAAGGGAGAGTAACAGAAGAGAGACAGAGACAGAGGATAGAGGGAGAAAAAGGGAGAGGAGAAGAAGAGAGACAGAGAAGAGAGAGGAGCAGAAGAGAGACAGAGAGACAGAGGAGAGAGAGAAAAAGGGAGAGTAACAGAAGAGAGACAGAGACAGAGGAGAGAGAGAGAAAAGAGAGAGGAGAAGAAGAGAGACAGAGGAGAGAGAGAGAAAAAGAGAGTAACAGAAGAGAGACAGAGGAGAGAGAGAAAAAGAGAGAGGAGAAGAAGAGAAAGGTTATTGTTGATTTTCCCACCCTCTTCAGAGGACACACAGCTTTTTTTGTTTTTACAGCTTTTCTGCTACATCAACATGCAGTACCAGTCAAACGTTTGGACACACCTACTCATTCAAGGGTTTTTCTTTATTTTAACCATTTTCTACATTGTACAATAATAGTGAAGACATCAACACTATGAAATAACAAATATGGAATCATGTAGTAACCAACAAAGTGTTAAACAAATTAAAATATATTTTAGATTTTCGATTCTTCAAAGTAGACATCCTTTGCCTTGATGACAACGTTGCACACTCTTGGTATTCTCTCAACCAGTCACCTGGAATGCATTTCAATTAACAGGTGTTCCTTGTGTTTGAGCCAATCAGTTGTGTTGTGACATGGTAGGGGTGGTATACAGAAGACAGCCCTATTAGGTAAAGGACCAAGTCCATATTATGACAAGAACAGCTCAAATAAGCAAAGAGAAATGACAGTCCATCATTACTTTAAGACATGAAGGTCAGTCAATCCGGAAAAAGTGAAGAACTTTGAAAGAGGATAAGTTCATTAGAGTTAACTACACCTCAGATTGCCGCCCAGATAAATGCTTCACAGAGTTCAAGTAACGGACACATCTCAACATCAAGACTGTGTGAATCAGGCCTTCATGGTCGAATTGCTGCAAAGAAACCACTACTAAAGGACACCAATAATAAGAAGAGACTTGATTAGGCCAAGAAACACGAGCAGAGGACATTAGACCGGTGGAAATCTGTCCTTTGGTCTGATGAGTCCAATTTGAGATTTTTGTTCCACCCGCCGTCTCTTTGTTAGACACAGAGTAGTTGAACTGATGATCTCTGTGTGTGTGGTTCCCACCGTGAAGCATGGAGGAGGAGGTGTTATAATGTGGGGGTGCTTTGCTGGTGACACTGTCAGTGATTTATTTAGAATTCAAGGCACACTCAACTTGCATGGCTACCATAGCATTCTAGAGTGATACACCATCCCATCTGGTTTGTGCTTAGTGGGACTATAATTTGTTTTTCAACAGGACAATGACTCAACACACCTCCAGGCTGTGTACGGGCTATTTGACGAAGAAGGAGAGTGATGGAAAGGGAAAGGGGGATACCTAGTCAGTTGTACAACTGCATGCATTCAACTGAAATGTGTCATCCGCATTTAACTCAACACCTCTGAATCAGAGAAGTGCGGGGGGCTGCCATAATCGATATCCAAATCTTCGGCACCCGGGGAACAGTGGGTTAACTGCCTTGCTCAAGGGCAGATTTTTACCTTCTCAGCTCGGGGATTCGATCAAGAAACCTTTCGGTTACTGGCCCAACGCTCTAACCACTAGGCTATCTGCGTCAGATGACCTGGCCTCCCCAATCACACGGCCTTAACCCAATTGAGATGGTTTGGTTGGACCGCAGAGTAAAGGAAAAGCTTCTCAGCATATGTGGGAACTCCTTCAAGACAGTTGGAAAAGCATTCCAGGTAAAGCTGGTTGAGAGAATACCAAGAGTGTGCGAAGCTGGCAAATGGTGGCTACTTTGAAGAATCTCAAATATAAAATATATTTGGATTAGTCTAACCCTTTTTTTGGTTACTACATGATTCCCTTATGTGTTATTTCATAGTTTTGATGTCTTCACTATTATTCTACAATTTAGAAAATAGTAAAAATAAAGAAAAACTCTTGAATGAGTTGGTGTGTCCAAACTTTTGACCTGTACTGTATATTTGACATATACATTTGACCTGTACTGTATATTTTACATATACATTTGACCTGTACTGTATATTTTACATATACATTTGACCTGTACTGTATATTTTACATATACATTTGACCTGTACTGTATATTTTACATATACATTTGACCTGTACTGTATATTTTACATATACATTTGACCTGTACTGTATATTTTACATATACATTTGACCTGTACTGTATATTTTACATATACATTTGACCTGTACTGTATATTTGACATATACATTTGACCTGTACTGTATATTTTACATATACATTTGACCTGTACTGTATATTTGACATATACATTTGACCTGTACTGTATATTTTACATATACATTTGACCTGTACTGTATATTTTACATATACATTTGACCTGTACTGTATATTTTACATTTTACCTTTATGGTACTTTTTATATACAGCAGTCACAAAAAATGCATACATTACCTAACATGATCTCTTTAATCCCACCCCTTAGCCACTCTCAGCCCATCCCACCTATCACCATAGACCTCAGCTCTTTAATCCCACCCCCTCAGCCACTCTCAGCCCATCCCACCTATCACCATAGACCTCAGCTCTTTAATCCCACCCCCTCAGCCACTCTCAGCCCATCCCACCTATCACCATAGACCTCAGCTCTTTAATCCCACCCCCTCAGCCACTCTCAGCCCATCCCACCTATCACCATAGACCTCAGCTCTTTAATCCCACCCCCTCAGCCACGCTCAGCCCATCCCACCTATCACCATAGACCTCAGCTCTTTAATCCCACCCCCTCAGCCACTCTCAGCCCATCCCACCTATCACCATAGACCTCAGCTCTTTAATCCCACCCCCTCAGCCACTCTCAGCCCATCCCACCTATCACCATAGACCTCAGCTCTTTAATCCCACCCCCTCAGCCACGCTCAGCCCATCCCACCTATCACCATAGACCTCAGCTCTTTAATCCCAGCCCCTCAGCCACTCTCAGCCCATCCCACCTATCACCATAGACCTCAGCTCTTTAATCCCACCCCCTCAGCCACTCTCAGCCCATCCCACCTATCACCATAGACCACCCTCGTTTGGTTTCCATGTGCAATTTTTTTTTCAATTGTGCTGTGATGGTGAGTCTTTTAGCTTTCTAATTGCATAGTATCCATAGATTGTGAGCCAAAGAGGAGAAAACCTTTACTACAAGTAGTATTATGTTATTGATTGATTGAATATGGCTTTTCAAATCACCCAACACTGCTATTTGTACAGTTCATTGGAAGTGAATGTTGTTGTTTTTATTTAACCAATCCTAAACCTCTGTCCAGAAACAAGTTGTCAGTTCATTAACATAAACAGTTTTCTTTTCTTTCTGTCTTGGTCTCCGCTAAGCAGTCCTCTCTTCTATCAGCCGGTCAGCCAGTCAACCAGTCTGTCAGTCAGCCAGTCAGCCAGCCAGTCAACCAGCCAGTCAACCAGCTAGTCAACCAGCCAGTCAACCAGCCAGTCAACCAGTCTGTCAGTCAGCTAGTCAGTCAACCAGCCAAACAACCAACTAGTCAGCCAGTCAACCAGCCAGTCAACCAGCTAGTCAGCCAGTCAGTCAACCAGCCAGTCAATCAGCTAGTCAACCAGCTAGTCAACCAGCTAGTCAGCTAGTCAGTCAATCAGCCAGTCAACCAGCTAGTCAACCAGCTAGTCAGCCAGTCAGTCAACCAGCCAGTCAATCAGCTAGTCAACCAGCTAGTCAACCAGCTAGTCAGCTAGTCAGTCAATCAGCCAGTCAACCAGCTAGTCAACCAGCTAGTCAGCCAGTCAATCAACCAGCCAGTCAACCAGCTAGTCAACCAGCTAGTCAGCTAGTCAGTCAACCAGCCAGTCAACCAGTTAGTCAACCAGCTAGTCAGCCAGTCAACCAGCCAGGCAGCCAGTCAGCCATTGAGCCAGCCAGTCAACCAGCCAGCCAGCCAGTCAAGAAGCCAGACAGACAGTCAACCGGCCAGGCAGCTAGCTAGCCAGTAAGGACAGTAGATGATGACACAAAAGAACATCAGCACAGAAAACACTGTCTGCACCACTGAGCCTCTGCCAAAGATCATATCTTGGGGAGACAGTCGGGACAAGAAGCAACCTTCCACTGTCTGCTCTCAGAGCCAAGGCCTCAACATGATTACCAGTCTGGGGTGGTAAGACATCATAGGGAGGGGTTATAGCTTGTACATTTGCACCTTGTTGTTTTTCAGCAGTTTACTGTAGGCTACGGGATGCAGTCAAGGTTTATTGTACTGTTATAATGTATCATCCCAGGGCCCTGACGTAGGGGCACTTCTATATAACTTATCATCCCAGGGCCCTGACGTAGGGTCTCTTCTATAACTTATCATCCCAGGGCCCTGACGTAGGGGCTCTTCTATAACGTATCATCCCAGGGACATTACATAAGGGCTCTTCTATAACTTATCATCCCAGGGACATGACCTAGGGGCTCTTCTATAACTTATCATCCCAGGGACATGACCTGGGGGCTCTTCTATAACTTATCATCCCAGGGACATTACATAAGGGCTCTTCTATAACTTATCATCCCAGGGACATGGCGTAGGGTCTCTTCTATAACTTATCATCCCAGGGACATGACCTAGGGGCTCTTCTATAACTTATCATCCCAGGGACATGACCTGGGGGCTCTTCTATAACTTATCATCCCAGGGCCCTGACGTAGGGGCTCTTCTATAACTTATCATCCCAGGGACATGGCGTAGGGTCTCTTCTATAACTTATCATCCCAGGGACATTACATAAGGGCTCTTCTATAACTTATCATCCCAGGGACATGACGTATGGGCTCTTCTATAACTTATCATCCCAGGGCCCTGACCTGGGGGCTCTCCTTTTTGTTTTGTCTCTCCATTTTTTTGATCTACATCTCTCTTTCATATCTTTCTCTCATCCCTCTCTCATCTCTCTCTTATCCCTCTCTCTCATCCCTCTCTTTCATCCCTCTCTCTCATCTCTCTCTCATCTCTCTCTCATCCCTCTCTCTCATCCCTCTCTTTCATCCCTCTCTCTCATCTCTCTTTCATCTCTCTCTCATCCCTCTCTCATCTCTCTCTCTCATCTTTCTCTCATCCCTCTCTCATCTCTCTCTTATCCCTCTCTCTCATCCCTCTCTTTCATCCCTCTCTCTCATCTCTCTCTCATCTCTCTCTCATCCCTCTCTCTCATCCCTCTCTTTCATCCCTCTCTCTCATCTCTCTCTCATCTCTCTCTCATCCCTCTCTCATCTCTCTCTCTCATCTCTCTCTCATCTCTCTCTCATCTCTCTCCCATCCCTCTCACTCATCTCTCTCTCATCCCTCTCTCTCATCCCTCTCTTTCATCTCTCTCTCTCTCTCTCATCTCTCTCTAATCTATCTCTCATCCCTCTCTTTCATCTCTCTCTAATCTGTCTCTCATCCCTCTCTTTCATCCCTCTCTCTCATCTCTCTCATCCCTCTCTCATACAAAGTTTATTTTTGTTTGATTGTTCTGTGGATGTTGTAATGATGAATAAGGAATCCCTAATTAATATAAATCTGAGGCAGGTGATTGGAAAGTGTAGGTAGTGTTCTTCTTCTTCTCTCTCTCTCTCTCTCTCTGTTGTCTCTAGCTTAGTTCACTACTCTCTCTCTGTGTTGTCTCTAGCTTAGTTCACTACTCTCTCTCTGTTGTCTCTAGCTTAGTTCACTACTCTCTCTCTGTTGTCTCTAGCTTAGTTCACTACTATCTCTCTGTGTTGTCTCTAGCTTAGTTCACTGCTCTCTCTCTGTTGTCTCTAGCTTAGTTCACTACTCTCTCTCTGTGTTGTCTCTAGCTTAGTTCACTACTCTCTCTCTGTTGTCTCTAGCTTAGTTCACTGCTCTCTCTCTGTGTTGTCTCTAGCTTAGTTCACTACTCTCTCTCTGTGTTGTCTCTAGCTTAGTTCATTACTCTCTCTCTGTTGTCTCTAGCTTAGTTCATTACTCTCTCTCATCTCTCTCATCCCTATCTCTCATCCCTCTCCCTCATCTCTCTCATCCCCCTCTCATCTCTCTCTCATCTCTCTCTCTCATCTCTTTCATCCCTCTCTCTCATCCCTCTCCCTCATCTCTCTCTCATCTCTCTCTCATCCCTTTCTCTCATCCGTCTCCCTCATCGCTCTCACTCATCTCTCTCTCAACCCTCTCTCTCATCTCTTGTATCCTTCTCTTCCATCTCTCTCTAATTTCAAAAGGTTCATATTTTTTTTATTTTTTTTAAATAACCTTTCCGATATTTGATGGTTTTTGATTACAGTATATTATACTACTTCTTCTATGCTCAGTATACCAAACATTAAGAACACCTTCCTAATATCGAGTCCCCTCCCCCACCCCCCTTTCGCCCTCAGAACCTCAATTCATTCAGGGCATGGACTCTACAAGGTGTCCAAAGCATTCCACAGGGATGCTGGCCCATGTTGACTCCAATACGTCCCACTGCTGTGTGAAGGTGGCTGGATGTCCTTTGGGTGGTGGACCATTCTCGATACACGCGGGGAAACTGTCTAAAAGCTGTTTTTATAAAAAACAGCTGTGTTGCAGTTCATGACACAAACCAGTGCTCCTTGCACCTACTACCATACATACCTGTTCAAAGACAATTCAATATTTATTCTTGCACATTTACCCTCTGAATGACACACATACACAATCCATCTCAATTGTCTCAAGGGTTAAAAGTCCTTCTTTAACCTGTCTCCTCCCTTTCATCTACACTGATTGAAGTGGATTTAACAAGTGACAAGTGGTCAGTCTATGTCAGGGTTCTCCAGCTGGCAGACCGTGGGCCAAATCTGTCACTCCAGCAATATATATATATATATATATATATAAAAAGAATCCCCCCCAGATGAATTATGAATATTTAGGCTATGGTGACTGCCTAAATAATGCAAAAGTTAAATTTTAACTTCATTCATGAGGAGAGAGAATGCAGGACACGGTCAACGAATAAAGCAGGCAGCAGGCCATTTTGTGGTGCTGAAACGTACAGGCTGCAACTGCAGAGCAACCAATAGGAGGTGAACAGCGCCTGGTGCTGAAAATAGAGCTAACTTCTTATGTTAAAGTGTTGCACGGCAACAGATGGAGAAATCCTACACCAGGCGAGTAATTCATTTCAACAATAATCTTCATTTTAAATTTGACTTTACAAACAACGAGGGCTTAATTAAAGTATATTTCTTCCTGAGTTTAGGCCTATATAAAATAACTGTGAGGCTTAACAGCATCTTTCACAACAACAACAACATCAACAACAAATGGCCTAATAGAAGTGGGATCATTTTTTATTAGGCCTACTTACAATTGCAACTGGCCAAGAATGTAGCATCCTACATAAAACAACCGTTTTAATGAAAAAAAAGACTACGTCTGTGTCTGAATGTCTATCGGGATAGCCTGCTCCTGTAATGATCGAACAAACAGAAAATACTGTCAGTGTAACCGATGTGAAACGGCTAGCTAGTTAGCGGTGGTGAGCGTTAAATAGCGTTTCAATCAGTGACGTCACTTGCTCTGAGACCTTGAAGTAGTGGTTCCCCTTTGCTCTGCAAGGGCCGCGACTTTTGTGGAGCGATGGGTAACGATGCTTCGAGGGTGACTGTTGTTGATGTGTGCAGAGGGTCCCTGGTTCGAGCTCAGGTTGGGGCGAGGAGAGGGACGGAAGCTATACTGTTACATCAGCATGAGACCCAAATATCGCTGGATAAGCACTCACAGTAAACACCGTCATATAGGCCAATAAGTGACTACTTACTCAATGGAAAAAGTAGAATTTTCCCTCGGACACAATTGACTTACTGTATGGAAAAGCCGGTTCCTGTCGTTAGTCTATATTGCGTGTAAATCGATCCAAACATTGTTAGCACACAAAAGGCATGTTTCTTTGTTGTGCTGCATTCCTCAGAGCCACCCAACACGCATACAAGGACTCGGCACTCCTGAGCAAATCTGTGATTTGGCTCGATGTCTGGAATTAAAACAGCTCAGTTTGAATTGCGGCCTCATCCAGCGAGGGCTTTGTTTTCTTAGCAAGGGAGGAGAATTCTCCACCTGAGCGGACTGTGAGAGGATCACAGTACAAAGGTAATGATATCCCTGGTCATGCTGTAATTATATCCCTGGTCATGCTGTAATGATATCCCTGGTCGTGCTGTAGTGATATCCCTGGTCGTGCTGTAATGATATCCCTGGTCGTGCTGTCGTGATATCCCTGGTCGTGCTGTAGTGATATCCCTGGTCGTGCTGTAATGATATCCCTGGTCGTGCTGTAGTGATATCCCTGGTCGTGCTGTAGTGATATCCCTGGTCGTGCTGTAGTGATATCCCTGGTCGTGCTGTAGTGATATCCCTGGTCGTGCTGTAATGATATCCCTGGTCGTGCTGTAATGATATCCCTGGTCGTGCTGTAATGATATCCCTGGTCGTGCTGTAATGATATCCCTGGTCGTGCTGTATTGATATCCCTGGTCGTGCTGTCGTGATATCCCTGGTCGTGCTGTCGTGATATCCCTGGTTGTGCTGTAATGATATCCCTGGTCATGCTGTAATGATATCCCTGGTCGTGCTGTAATGATATCCCTGGTCGTGCTGTCGTGATATCCCTGGTCGTGCTGTTGTGATTTCCCTGGTTGTGCTGTAATGATATCCCTGGTCGTGCTGTAATGATATCCCTGGTTGTGCTGTAATGATATCCCTGGTCGTGCTGTAATGATATCCCTGGTCGTGCTGTCGTGATATCCCTGGTCGTGCTGTCGTGATATCCCTGGTCGTGCTGTAATGATATCCCTGGTCGTGCTGTAATGATATCCCTGGTTGTGCTGTCGTGATATCCCTGGTCGTGCTGTTGTGATATCCCTGGTTGTGCTGTAATGATATCCCTGGTCGTGCTGTAATGATATCCCTGGTCGTGCTGTCGTGATATCCCTGGTCGTGCTGTCGTGATATCCCTGGTCGTGCTGTCGTGATATCCCTGGTCGTGCTGTAATGATATCCCTGGTCGTGCTGTAATGATATCCCTGGTCGTGCTGTCGTGATATCCCTGGTCGTGCTGTTGTGATTTCCCTGGTTGTGCTGTAATGATATGCCTGGTCGTGCTGTCGTTATATCCCTGGTCGTGCTGTCGTGATATCCCTGGTCGTGCTGTAATGATATCCCTGGTCGTGCTGTATTGATATCCCTGGTCGTGCTGTAATGATATCCCTGGTCGTGCTGTAATGATATCCCTGGTCGTGCTGTAATTATATCCCTGGTCGTGCTGTAATGATATCCCTGGTCGCGCTGTAATGATATCCCTGGTCGTGCTTTAGTGATATCCCTGGTCGTGCTGTAATGATATCCCTGGTCGTGCTTTAGTGATATCCCTGGTCGTGCTGTAATGATATCCCTGGTCGTGCTGTAATTATATCCCTGGTCGTGCTGTAATGATATCCCTGGTCGTGCTGTGATGATATCCCTGGTCGTGCTGTAATGATATCCCTGGTTGTGCTGTATAAATATCCCTGGTCGTGCTGTATAAATATCCCTGGTCGTGCTTTAGTGATATCCCTGGTCGTGCTGTAATGATATCCCTGGTTGTGCTGTAATGATATCCCTGGTCGTGCCTTATAAATATCCCTGGTTGTGCTTTAATGATATCCCTGGTCGTGCTGTAATGATATCCCTGGTCGTGCTGTAATGATATCCCTTGTCGTGCTTTAGTGATATCCCTGGCCGTGCTGTAATGATATCCCTGGTCGTGCTGTAATGATATCCCTGGTCGTGCTGTAGTGATTTCCCTGGTCGTGCTGTAATGATATCCCTGGTCATGCTGTAATGATATCCCTGGTTGTGCTGTAGTGATATCCCTGGTTGTGCTTTAGTGATATCCCTGGTCATGCTGTAATGATATCAGATATCAGTTGTTGAGTTTACATTAATTTGACTATATGCAACCAGTGACATTTTCATTGTAAATAGGAAAAGATGTTAAGATGAACGCATATCTCTCTGTCTATTCTTCCCTGAAACTTCAGTTTTCATTCCTTTTGATACTTTTTGAGAGCGACATTTTCTCTTGCTATCAAGCTAATTGTTCTGAAACGAAAATCAAAAATGATTTTATGAGCGTAATCAGATCGAAATGATTATGTTATCGTCACTGAATTCATTATATACTAATCAGATATATTAAAAGTGTTTTTTTTTCAATTTGTATTGTACGACAATTAGTAGTGCTAATGTTATCTACTAATTATGTTCTAGCGCCAATTATTAGCTCAGAAAAGATTTGGCCCGAGGCCAAACCTCAATGACGAACCCTGGTCTATGTCATAGAAAGAGCAGGTGTTCTTAATGTTAATGGCGATCAATATGCTGGGCTACCGGGTAATTGATGTAGATACAGTATTTACATCAAGGTCAAGTGACTAGGCATCAGCGTAGAATAACAGAAGTCAGATAAAGAACAGAGTAGCAGCAGCATATGATGAGTGTAAAGGTGTGTGTGTATGTCTGGGTGGGCAGGAAGTCTGGGGGGCAGGAAGTCTGGGGGGCAGGAAGTCTGGGGGGCAGGAAGTCTGGTGGGGCAGGAAGTCTGGGGGGAGCAGAGTGATACAAGGGGGAGCAGGCTGGGTACAGGGGGAATGAGGAGGTTACAGGGGGAAGGAGGAGGGTACAGGGGGAATGAGGAGGGTACAGGAGGGTACAGGGGGAAGGAGGAGGGTAAATGGGGAAGGAGGAGGGTACAGGGGGAAGCAGGGGGGTACAGTGGGGAGCAGGGGGGGTACAGGAGGAATGAGGAGGGTACAAGGGGGAGCAGGCGGGTACAGGGGGAATGAGGAGGGTACAGGGGGAATGAGGAGGGTACAGGGGGGAGCAGGGGGGGTACAGGGGGAATGAGGAGGGTACAAGGGGGAGCCGGCGGGGTACAGGGGGAATGAGGAGGGTACAGGGGGAAGGAGGAGGGTAAAGGGGGAATGAGGAGGGTCCAGGGGGAATGAGGAGGGTACAGGGGGGAGCAGGGGGGTACAGGGAGAATGAGGATTGTACAGGGGGGTACTGACTTTTGGCCAGTCTTCAAGTTTTTGCTGTGTTGCTCCTATCCTGCTCGCGTCTGAATGATTGAAGTGAGGAGAACACGCCCCGGCTCGGGTTGCTGGGGGTCCCTGATAATCTTCTTGGCCTTCCTGAGACACCTGGTGTTGTAGGTGTCCTGGAGGGCAGGCAGTGTGCACCCAATGGTGCTTTCGGCTGAGCGTACCACCCTCTGTAGCACCTTGCAGTCCCCGTTGGGGGAGTTGCTGTAGCAGGCTGTGATGCAGCCCGGCATTATGCTCTCGATGGTGCTCCTGTAAAACACTGCCCTCGGGGACAGGCAGACACTGTGGCCTTCTTCTCCACAGTGTCTGTGTGGTTTGACCATCTCAACTCATCTGACTGCGGCCCCGTTGATTAGGATTTTATTTTATTTCACCTTTATTTAACCAGGTAGGCAAGTTGAGAACAAGTTCTCATTTACAATTGCGACCTGGCCAAGATAAAGCAAAGCAGTTCGACAGATACAACGACACAGAGTTACACATGGAGTAAAACAAACATACAGTCAATAATACAGTATAAACAAGTCTATATACGATGTGAGCAAATGAGGTGAGATAAGGGAGGTAAAGGCAAAAAAAGGTCATGGTGGCAAAGTAAATACAATATAGCAAGTAAAACACTGGAATGGTAGATTTGCAATGGAAGAATGTGCAAAGTAGAAATAAAAATAATGGGGTGCAAAGGAGCAAAATAAATAAATAAATTAAATACAGTTGGGAAAGAGGTAGTTGATAGGGCTAAATTATAGGTGGGCTATGTACAGGTGCAGTAATCTGTGAGCTGCTCTGACAGTTGGTGCTTAAAGCTAGTGAGGGAGATAAGTGTTTCCAGTTTCAGAGATTTTTGTAGTTCGTTCCAGTCATCGGTAGCGGAGAACTGGATGGGATTGGGGATGGGGGCGTGCTCATCCTAATTCCCCCTCTAGTTCCTCAATCAGCTCCTTTGTTTTGCTGATGGGCGAGGGAGAGGTTGTTTACCTGGCACCACGCCGTCAGAGTGCGTACCTCCTCCCCGTAGGCCGTCTCGTCGTCGTTGGTAAATTAGGTCTACTACTGTCGTGTCGTCAGTAAACTGTATGGTGGAGTTGGAACTGTGTGAGGCTACGCTAGTCATAGGTATACACAGAGTACAGGAGGAGACAGAGGAGGCATCATTGTGGGGCCCCCCGTGTTGAGAATCAGTGTAGGAGGAGGTAATGTTGCTTACCTTCAACCCCCCCCCCCCCCCCCTGGGGGAGGGGGGAGGGGGGCACTTCAGGAAGTCCAGGATCCAGTTGCGTAGGGAGGAGTTCAGTCCCAGGGCTGTGAGCTCCGTGGTGACCTTAGAGGGCACAATGGTATTGAAGGCTCAATCTGTAGTCGATGAATTCTATCCTCACATATATTCTTTCCTTTTTGTCCAGTTGGGTAAGGGCAGTGTGCAGTACAATGGTGATTGTGTCAGTGGATTGTTTTACCATTTTTATACCTTTATTTTTCCTTTATTTTACCTTTATTTAACCTTTATTTAACCAGGCAAGTCAGTTAAGAACACATTCTTATTTTCAGTGACGGCCTAGGAACGGTGGGTTAACTGCCTCATTCAGGGGCAGAACGACAGATTTGTACCTTGTCAGTTCGGGGGATCCAATCTTGCAACCTTACAGTTAACTAGTCCAACGCAATAACGACCTGCCTCTCTCTCGTTGCACTCCACAAGGAAACTGCCTGTTACGCGAATGCAGTAAGCCAAAGTAAGTTGCTAGCTAGCATTAAACTTATCTTATAAAAAAAAAATTGATCATAATCACTAGTTAACTACACTTGGTTGACTAGATATTATCTAGCGTGTCCTGCATTGCATATAATCTGACTGAGCATACAAGCATACAAGTATCTGACTGAGCGGTGGTAGGCAGAAGCAGGCGCGTAAACAGTCATTCAAACAGCACTTTTGTGCGTTTTGCCAGCAGCTCTTCGATGTGCGTCAAGCATTGTGCTGTTTATGACTTCAAGCCTATCAACTCCCGAGATGAGGCTGGTGTAACCAAAGTGAAATTGCTAGCTAGTTAGCGCTAATAGCGTTTCAAACGTCACTCGCTCTGAGCCTTCTAGTAGTTGTTCCCTTTGCTCTGCATGGGTAACGCTGCTTCGATGGTGGCTGTTGTCGTTGTGTTGCTGGTTCGAGCCCATGGAGGAGCTAGGAGAGGGACTGAAGCTATACTGTTACACTGGCAATACTAAAGTGCCTATAAGAACATCTAATAGTCAAAGGTTAATGAAATACAAATGGTATAGAGGGAAATAGTCCTGTAATTCCTATAATAACTACAACCTAAAACTTCAATCCTGGGAACATTGAAGACTCATGTTAAAAGGAACCACCAGCTTTCATATGTTCTCATGTTCTGAACAAGGAACTTAAACGTTAGCTTTCTTACATGGCACATATTGCACTTTTACTTTCTTCTCCAACACTTTTTTTTTGATTTATTTAAACCAAATTAAACATGTTTCATTATTTATTTGAGGCTAAATTGATTTTTATTGATGTATTATATTAAGTTCATTCAGTTGTAATTGTCATTATTACAAATAATTTTTTTTAAATCGACCGACTAATCGGTATCGGCTTTTTTGGTCCTCCAATAATCGGTAACGGCGTCGAAAAATCATAATCGGTCGACCTCTAACGTATGTGTGGTGTGTATATAGTGTGTGTGTATATATAGTATTGTGAGTGCTGTTCTGCCCTCTTCACAACTGTGCAGGTGTGAGTGGACCATGTTAAGTCCTTAGTGATTTGGACACCGAGGAAGTTGAATCTCTCGACGCACTCCACTACAGCCCCGTTGATGTAGATGGTGGTGGTGCTCTCCTCTCTTTCTCCTGTTGTCTACAATCAACTCCTTGGTCTTACTGATGTTGAGGTGAGAGGTTGTTGTTCCGGGCAACACACTGTAAAGTTCTGACTTCCTCCCTGTAGGGCTGTCTCATCGCCGTTGGTGATCAGGCCTACTACCGTCGTGTCGTCTGCAAACTTGTAGATGCGTGACCACGTGGTCATGAGTCAAACCAAATGAAATCAAATGTATTTACATAGCCCTTAGTACATCAGCTGATATCTCAAAGTGCTGTACAGAAACCCAGCCTAAAACATCAAACAGCAAGCAATGCAGGTGTTGAAGCACGGTGGCTAGGAAAAACTCCCTAGAAAGGCCAAAACCTAGGAATAAATCTAGAGAGGAACCAGGCTATGGGGGTTGGCCAGTCCTCTTCTGGCTGTGCTGGGTGGAGATTATAACAGAACATGGCCAAGATGTTCAAATGTTCATAAATGACCAGCATGGTCAAATAATAATAATCACAGGCAGAACAGTTGAAACTGGAGCAGCAGCACGACCAGGTGGACTGGGGACAGCAAGGAGTCATCATGCCAGGTAGTCCTGAGGCATGGTCCTAGGGCTCAGGACCTCCGAGAGAGAGAAAGAAAGAGAGAAAGAGAGAATTAGAGAGAGCATACTTAAATTCACACAGGACACCGGATAGGACAGGAGAAGTACTCCAGATATAACAACTGACCCTAGCCCCCTGACACATAAACTACTGCAGCATAAATACTGGAGGCTGAGACATTAGGGGTCAGGAGACACTGTGGCCCCATCCGATGACACCCCCGAACAGGGCCGAACAGGAATGATATAACCCCACCCACTTTGCCAAAGCACAGCCCCCACACCACTAGAGGGATATCTTCAACCACCAACTTACCATCCTGAGACAAGGCCGAGTATAGCCCACAAAGATCTCTTCCACGGCACAACCCAAGGGGGGGCGCCAACCCAGACAGTGACTCAACATCAGTGACTCAACCCACTCAAGTGACGCACCCCTCCTAGGGACGGTATGAAAGAGCCCTAGTAATCCAGTGACTCAGCCCCTGTAATAGGGTTGGAGGCAGAGAATCCCAGTGGAAAGAGGAGAACCGGCCAGGCACAGACAGCAAGGGCGGTTCGTTGCTCCAGATTCTTTCCGTTCACCTTCACAATCCTGGGCCAGACTACACTCAATCATATGACCCACTGAAGAGATGAGTCTTCAGTAAAGACTTAAAGGTTGAGACCGAGTTTGCGTCTCTCACATGGGTAGGCAGACCATTCCATAAAAATGGACCTCTATAGGAGAAATCCCTGCCTCCAGCTGTTTGCTTAGAAATTCTAAGGATAATTAGGAGACCTGCATCTTGTGACCGTAGCGTACGTGTAGGTATGTAGGACAGGACCAAATCAGAGAGATAGGTAGGAGCAAGCCCATGTTATGCTTTGTAGGTTAGCAGTAAAACCTTGAAATCAGCCCTTGCCTTAACAGGAAGCCAGTGTAGGGAGGCTAGCACTGGAGTAATATGATACAATTTTGGGGTTCTGAAGTTTATTTAGTGCTTTATCCGGGTAGCCGGAAAGTAGAGCATTGCAGTAGTCTAACCTAGAAGTGACAAAAGCATGGATTCATTTTTCTGCATAATTTTTGGACAGAAAGTTTCTGATTTTTGCAATGTTACGTAGATGGAAAAAAGCTGTCCTTGAAATGGTCTTGATATGTTTGTCAAAAGAGAGATCAGGGTCCAGAGTAACGCCGAGGTCCTTCACAGTTTTATTTGAGACAACTGTACAACCATTAAGATGAATTGTCAGATTCAACAGAAGATCTGATGAGTGAACAGGAAGTACAGGAGGTGGTCAGAGCTCTCACGTAGTTATTTCTCCTCTTGTCCAGGTGGGAGAGGGCAGTGTGAAGTAGAATTGAGATGGTGTCGTATTGTGGATCAGTTGGGGCAGTATGTGAATTGGACTGGGTCCAGGGTGTCTGGGACGATGGCGGTGTTGATGTGTGTCATGACCAGCCTTTCAAAGCACTTCATAATTACAGATGTGAGTTCTACAGGGCGGTAGTCATTTAGGCAGGTTACCTTGGAGTTCTTGGGAACAGCGACAATGGTGGCCAGCTTTAGAAAACTTCCATGAAGACACTTGACAGCTGTTCTGTGCATGCTGTCTTGGTTGTCCATCAGGGGCTGGTTTGATATTCAAATGTTGGCTGTGTCCTTTCCACACAGAGAGGATGAGAGTAAGAGAGAGGGCGCAGCGGGGTAGATGTCCTTCTCCTCTACTCCACATGGAAATCACACAGCCACCTTTCTCTCTTCTCTTCCTCTCTCCCTCCATCTAACAGGCCCCTGGGCCCCGGTCCCCACGACCTCCTGCTGTGCGACTCACCTCTTTCTCCTGCAGCATCTCCTTGTTTGAGTCACACGCAGGCACACAAGCACGCTCGCTTGCACACAGTTACACACACAAACTCATACACTCACCACGCTCGCCCCTCGCTTCTCATCTCCTCTCCTCATCAACCATTCAATCACCAGCCATTCAATCACCAGCCATTCAATTACCAGCCATTCAATCACCAGCCATTCAATTACCAGCCATTCAATCACCAGCCATTCAATCACCAGCCATTCAATCACCAGAGATTCAATTAACAGCCATTCAAACATCAGCCATTCAATTACCAGCCATTCAATTACCAGCCATTCAATCACCAGCCATTCAATTACCAGCCATTCAATCATCAGCCATTCAATTACCAGCCATTCAATTACCAGCCATTCAAACACCAGCCATTCAATTACCAGCCATTCAATCATCAGCCATTCAATTACCAGCCATTCAATTACCAGCCATTCAATTACCAGCCATTCAATTACCAGCCATTCAATTACCAGCCATTCAGAGACGGCCTTCAAATGTTTTTCTTGCAGTTCTTTCTGTTTGTCCAATCTTCTCTCAGGGTAATGCAGGATAAAGCACCGTGCAGGTTGCTGTCAGTTTAGTCCTATAACATTCTGTCCTGTAACACTGCCCTACTTCATCTTCAGATCAGTTTCCATTGATTTGACTATCTGGTTTTAACTAAAAGCTGCTCCTGTTGACCTTTTAAAACATTAATGAGGTTGGGAGTAATATAAACTTCAGGGAACATTTCAGTGTTGACTAAGGCAGACCGTCCAGCTTCAGGGAACATTTCACATGACAGTGTTGACTGAGGCAGAGAGACTTGACTCCATCTAACTTCAGGGAACACTTCTTATGACAGTGTTGACTGAGGCAGAGAGACTTGACTCCGTCCAGCTTCAGAGAACACTTCTTATGACAGTGTTGACTGAGGCGGAGAGACTTGACTCCATCCAGCTTCAGGGAACATTTCTTATGACAGTGTTGACTGAGGCAGAGAGACTTGACTCCATCCAGCTTCAGGGAACATTTCACATGACAGTGTTGACTGAGGCAGAGAGACTTGACTCCATCCAGCTTCAGGGAACATTTCTTATGACAGTGTTGACTGAGAGCAGACCATCCAGCTTCATTGTGTGCATTTGTTGTTGAATTTCTCATGCAATACAAACTGGTTTCCTTAGCAGCCACTGCAATGCCAGCGTCGGTGTAATCAGTGATGTCTGTGCCTTGACATTTTCAAGTGGCATTATGGAGTGTGTGAGTGTGTGTGCGTGTGTCAGTCAGGGGTGACGTGTCACACAGATGTGACCCAGATCATGATGAGGAATACTAATGTTTCCTGTTTTGGTCTCGGCCCATGCTGGGGTAACATCTGAAATGTTGTGAATTGCAAACCATAAAATCTATCTTTAATATTTATCCCTCTCCTCTCCTCTCCTCTCCTCTCCTCTCCTCTCCTCTCCTCTCCTCTCCTCTCCTCTCCTCTCTCTTCCACTTCTCTCCTCTAATCTTTTCCACTTATCTCCTCTCCTCTATTCCACTTCTCTCCTCTCCTCTATTCCACTTCTCTCCTCTCCTCTATTCCACTTCTCTCCTCTCCTCTATTCCACTTCTCTCCTCTCCTCTATTCCACTTCTCTCCTCTCCTCTATTCCACTCCTCTCCTCTCCTCTCCTCTCCTCTCCTCTCCTCTCCTCTCCTCTCCTCTCCTCTCCTCTCCTCTCCTCTCCTCTCCTCTCCTCTCCTCTCCTCTCCTTCTTCTCCTCTCTCTTCCACTTCTCTCCTCTAATCTTTTCCACTTATCTCCTCTCCACTCCACTATTCCGCTTCTCTCCTCTCCTCTCCTCTATTCCACTTCTCTCCTCTCCTCTATTCCACTTCTCTCCTCTCCTCTCTTCCGCTTCTCCTCTCCCTTCCACTTCTCTCCTGTCTTTCACTTCTCTCCTCTCTCTTCCACTTCTCTCCTCTCCTCTTTCCCACTTCCCTCCTCTCCTCTCCTCTATTCCACTTCTCTCCTCTCCTCTATTCCACTTCTCTCTCTTCCTCTCCCTTGCACTTCTCACCGCTCCTCCTCTCCTCTCGCTTCCTCTCCTCTCCTCTCTCTTCCTCTCCTCTCTCTTCCTCTCCTCTCCTCTTTCTTCCTCTCCTCTCTCTTCGACTCCTCTCCTCTCCTTTCTCTTCCTCTCCTCTCTCTTCCACATCTCTCCACTCCTCTCCTCTTTCCACTCCTCTCCTCTCCTCTCTCTTTCTCTCCTCTCTCTTCCTCTCCTCTCCTCTCTCTTCCTCTCCTCTTTCTCTCCTCTCTCTTCCTATCCTCTCCTCTCTCTTCCACATCTCTCCTCTCCTCTCCTCTCTTTTCCACTCCTCTCCTCTCCTCTCTTTTCCACTTCTCTCCTCTCCTCTGTTTTAAACTTCTCTCCTCTCCTCTCCTCTCTCTTCCACTTCTCTCCTCTCCTCTGTTTTAAACTTCTATCCTCTCCTCTCCTCTCTCTTCCACTTCTCACCGCTCCTCTCCTTCTCCTCTCCTTCTCCTCTCCTCTCCTCTCCTCTCCTCTCCTCTCCTCTCCTCTCCTCTCCTCTCCTCTCCTCTCCTCTCCTCTCCTCTCTCTAACACTTTTCACCGCTCCTCTCCTTCTCCTCTCCTTCTCCTCTTCTCTCCTCTCCTCTCCTCTCCTCTCCTCTCCTCTCCTCTCCTCTCCTCTCCTCTCCTCTCCTCTCCTCTCCTTTCTTCTCCTCTCCTCTCCTCTCCTCTCCTCTCCTCTCCTCTCCTCTCCTCTCCCTTCCAATCCTCCACTCTTCTGCCTTCCAGTCCTCTCCTCTCCTCTCCTCTCCTCTCCTCTCCTCTCCTCTCCTCTCCTCTCCTCTCCCTTCCAATCCTCCACTCTTCTCCCTTCCAGTCCTCTCCTCTTCCCTCCTCTCTCGTCATTTCTTCTCTCTTCCACTTCTCTCCTCTCATCTTGAGTCTTGATTAATCGTAGCTTTTTGATCACAAGGACTCTCAGTCAAGGCAGACAGGACAATCTGTACGGCAGACAGGACAAGCTGTACGGCAGACTGGGCTCAAGTCATCGCCAATAACAAATAATTCATTTCAACTACATTCTCTCTCTGCTTTGGTCTGTCACCACACATACATGCCCGGGGAGGAGCTCCAGCTAGGGCCTCAGGGAGCTGAACACTGTGGTTGGGTCAGTCAGCTTGTACTAGACTAAATCATCCTGAGGGCTCCAACCATGTTATCTATGGGAAACAGGAGAAGCTGTGTGTGTGTGTGTGCATGAGCATGTGTGGGATTGTCTTGAAGAGGCACAAATGTCACAACTTGTAACTTTTCATTTAAAATGAATTTTGCAGCTTTTGATTCAAAACGGGAAGTTCTATCAACGTCTCTTTCCCAGGGTTCTCCTCTCTCCTCACATCCATAGAGCTTTTGCTTCTTTTGGTTTTACTTGGAAGTCAGAATGATAAGAACTGGCTGATTTTCTCAAGAGGATGTTATGTTCTGTGCTCAGCTTCTCAGAGTAACACATTAGTAATAGCATAAAAATAAAAAATAAATTAAATTCAGAATAGCAGGGATTTTTCTGCCACTGAAATCCTTGGGCAGGACGAGGATCGTCTAATCAGGGGTGCATGTGGCCAAAGAGTTCTGTTTTCATGTCATCTGACCAAAGCACCTAATCCAAGTGCCAACGCCATTTAGCAAACTCCAAGCATTTATATTTGTTGAATGACATGAAAATAAAGGTCTTTGGCCACTCCCACTAGTGGTGGGTTTGTCGTTGAAAGAAAGAACCCCATACCCATATATATATAGTTCTAGGTAATTTCAGCGAAAACCTGTTTGCCTCTGCCAGGAGACTGACACTTGGCCTCACATTCTTCCAGCAAGACAATAACCCCAAGCACACATCAAATCCACAAAGAAATTGTTAATTGGCCACAAAATCAACATTTTGCAATGGCCATCTCAGTCTCCGGACTTGAACACCGTTAAAAACCTGTGCTTTAAATCGAAGGGTCCATAAGCGCAAACAAAGGATATCAAGGATCTGGATTGATTCTGTATGGTGGAATCTGGAATCTGGATTGATTCTGTATGGTGGAGTCTGGAATCTGGATTGATTCTGTATGGTGGAGTCTGGAATCTGGATTGATTCTGTATGGTGGAATCTGGAATCTGGATTAATTCTGTATGGTGGAATCTGGAATCTGGATTGATTCTGTATGGTGGAGTCTGGAATCTGGATTGATTCTGTATGGTGGAATCTGGAATCTGGATTGATTCTGTATGGTGGAATCTGGAATCTGGATTGATTCTGTATGGTGGAGTCTGGAATCTGGATTGATTCTGTATGGTGGAATCTGGAATCTGGATTGATTCTGTATGGTGGAGTCTGGAATCTGGATCTGAGCTCTTTTCTCCAACATTTTAGAAAAATGTCTAGAATCTGGGATCTGGATTGATTCTGTATGGTGGAGTCTGGAAACTGGAATCTGGGATCTGGGTTGATTCTGTATGGTGGAATCTGGGATCTGGATCGATTCTGTATGGTGGAATCTGGAATCTGGATCTGAGCTCTTTTCTCCAACATTTTAGAAAAATGCTGTCCTCACAAGGTGAAAGGTATTGAAAATGCGTGTCAATCGTTTTTACCCCTACATTTTTGAGATTTAATAAACAATCTATTTCTCTGGGCAATTAGCATAAAATAATATCATTTCTCTATTTTAATTTGGTACAGTATTTTGTGCTCCCCCCAAAATTGGGAAATTATATTATTTTATACAAATAATGTATTTTAATAATTCATTTTATACCGTCATTATTGCTCATCTTTATCAAGGTTGTCATTCATTTCAGACCCCACTGAATTACGTGCACTAGTTTTGACCAAGGTCCTGCAGTATACAGCGAAATAGAGTGTTGTTTGTGGAAATAGCACAAAGCAAACAGAGCCATCTACAGCAGAACCAGAATAGATGAACAGTATGATTATTAGTATTGATTAAGGCCATGGTTCCTGTGTTGTCGTTGGATCTCTGTTGGAGGCGTCACTCTGACGAAAGCATCATTTACAAGTCTTCTGAGAGAGAGGCCAAAGACCCGTATTCACAAAGCGTCTCAAAGTAGGAATACTGGATCAGGCCCCCCCATAATCATATAAATAATTATCTGAAAAGGCCAAACTGATCCTAGATCAGCACTCCTACTCTGTGACTCTTCATGAAAACCGGCCCAGTGACTCTTCTTCTTCACTTCCAGTTAAATAGCAGACATGTGACTCATTTCAGGGAACTAGGCGTACAACTCACATCACTACTTTACAGGAATGTAAACATCATTTTTTTAACCAAAATGTTATTTTTTTTGGTAGAAATGTCTTCTGGAACATGTGACATTAATATGCCTTAATAACAAACTTGTATTCCATCCGTAAATACGAATAAAATTGTTAAATTATGAGCCTAGTTGGTTTAGCCACAGAAAAAGACAGGAATCTTCCCCCTAGCCATGATTGGCTGAGTTAATGAATGGGCTGGACATGCCGGAAGATGAGTTTGGATTGGTCTGCCATGTAGCACGCTTCTGTTTATAACGTGAGCTGCTCAGTATGTGTTGACAGTCCTTTCTACCGTGCTGTTTTTGAAACGTCGAGAACTACAAACGTTTCTCAACAATATTGATGCCCTGAATTTAGCAGGTGCAAATGACAGAACAAGTGATGGCTACTTTCTGCACACGCCACGGTTCAGTGTGAACCGGAGTGACTTGACACAACGCCGGCCAAACAAGATGTAGCTGCAAACTAAACAGAGTTAAATGGTTCCAGTCTGCTGTGAAGCGTTCATCCATGTATACAGGTAAGAGACTAGCTACATTTTCCAGATATTAGAAATTTCTAATTTAGTCAGAAAGTCATTTTCATTGCAAGTTAAAGCGTACTGTTAGTTAGCTAGCGATAATTAGCTTGCTGGCTTACTAGCATTAGCTACCTGCAAATTCATACCACAGCTATGACAATGTTTGTATTGATAGTAGTATGAGTTGGAATTATTCCAGTCCATTGTTTAGCTAGCTTGCTACATGTCTAAACAAACGTTTCCACTTGGCCAGATTATGACATGACCCATCAGGTCAGCCAGGTGTATCTGGGGATGATTACGGCCATCTATAATAGTGACCCATCCAGCCAGGTGTATCTGGGGGTGATTACGGCCATCTATAATAGTGACCCATCCAGCCAGGTGTATCTGGGGGGGTTACGGCCATCTATAGTATTTCATGAACATGTGAACATGTCTAGACAATAGTGACCCATCCAGATAGATGTGTCTGGGGGGGATTACGGCCATCTATAGTATTTCATGAACATGTGAACATGTCTAGACAATAGTGACCCATCCAGATAGATGTGTCTGGGGGGGATTACGGCCATATATAGTATTTCATGAACATGTGAACATGTCTAGACAATAGTGACCCATCCAGATAGATGTGTCTGGGGGGGGATTACGGCCATCTATAGTATTTCATGAACATGTGAACATGTCTAGACAATAGTGACCCATCCAGATAGATGTGTCTGGGGGGGATTACGGCCATCTATAGTATTTCATGAACATGTGAACATGTCTAGACAATAGTGACCGATCCAGCTAGATGTGGCTGGTGGGTTGTTATAGCATATCTTTCACATGACCCATCAATTTAGACAAGTGTGTCTGGGTAATCATTTAATAATATGTGTTTGAAATTCCTACTATCTATACCAGTAACCATTTCACTGTACCTTCTGTGAATGTGACAAACAAACATAGATTTTATTTGATAGAGTATGTGTTTACCAGAGATGGTAATGTGAAGAACAACATGACCTGCACCAAAGTCAGATTAGGATAAAGGCCAAGCACTAGATAAAGTTCATTTTTAGTTTTTCCTTATTGTAGGCTACTACTTTTACCACTTTTAGTCTTGAAAGCTTTGGTTGTTTACTACACTACCTTACTCACTCTGTTTAGCACATGGCCTCACGTGTGAATTCTTAAAGAGATGGGTGGGGCTAAGGCTTAAGAGGGTGTGAACGATGCTGAGTGGGTGTAGACAAAGAACAGCTCTCTAGTAGGTGTACTAAAACATTCAAGGGCCATTTTCTCAAAAGTGGGGTTACAAGTTTATCAACTTTCAAAGCAAAATTACTTTCCCATTGTTCCTCAAATACAGTGTATGATATACCATTTTCTAGAGTCTCCACTTTTATGTAAAAACAAAAATGTAAAAAACGATTTCAAATTTTGCTACGTAAGACCAAATCGAGATGGTCGGTCCCAAATGATTAAAGACTAGAGCAAATGTTAACAGAATAATTCACAGCACTGAGTCAGCATGGTTTCTTGTCTAGAACTAATACTGTATGCAGACAGACTGTGTGTGGTGCGCTTTGTGTGTGTGTATGTGTGTGTGTGTGTGAGAGAGAGAGAGAGAGAGAGAGAGAGAGAGAGAGAGAGAGAGAGAGAGAGAGATAGAGAGAGAGAGAGAAAGAGAGAGAATAAAGACATCTTTGTCAGGTTTTCACGAAGCTTACTTCAGGTAACGCGTATGTGCTCCTGTGTGTGTGTTCCCCTTAAATAAGTATCTAATGCTCCAAAATACATCTGTATAAATCTGGGCTTGACTGGAAACCCATGGTTTTTATTACTCATTTCCCAAACACCACGAAAATGACAGACGAGGAGGGAGTTAAGTGGGTGGTAGTGTGTGTGTATGTGAATGCGGTTTAGATGGTTCTATCTCGCTGAGTGTTAGGTAGACATGCCATCATCAGCCGCTGCTTTTACACAGTACTTCATTGAAGCACCTTTGGCAGCGATTACAGCTTGGGTATGACGCTACAAGCTTGGCACGCCTGTATTTGGGAATTTCTCCCATTCTTCTCCGCAGATCCTCTCAAGGTCTGTCAGGTGGACAGCTATTTTCAGGTCTCTCCAGAGATGTTAGATCAGGTTCAAGTCTAGACTCTGGATGGGCCAGTCAAGTACATTCAGAGACTTGTCCCTAAGCCACTCCTGCGTTGTTTTTGCTGTGTGCTAAGCAGGCTGTCATGTGCCTTTTACTGAGGAGTGGCCACTCTACCATAAATGCCGGATTGGTGGAGTGCTGCAGAGATGGATGTCCTTCTGGAAGGTTCTCCCATCTCCACAGAGGAACTCTGGAGTGACCATCGGGTTCTTGGTCACCTCACTGACCAAGGCCCTTCTCCCCTGATTGCTCAGTTTGGACGGGCAGCCAGCTCTAGGAAGAGTCTTGGTGGTTCCAAACTTCTTCCATTTAAGAATGATGGAGGCCACTGTAGAGAGAGATGTGAGAGAGATGTGAGAGAGATGTGAGAGAGATGTGAGAAAGATATGAGAGAGATGTGAGAGATGTGAGAGACACTGACATTTTTTTGTCGTTGATCAGTCATGGAAATAAAAGTGATGAAAACATCTTGGCTCACGATTTAAAAAGAAGATGGAGAACAAGCTATATGATGAAAAATACTTGAGTTTTTTGCAAAGGTACAGCTGACTGGCGCTAGCTAATGCTACCTAGCAACATATATTTTTTTTACATCAATACTTATATTCAAAATAATATTGTGATATGTAACTGTGTCGATTCCCCCCTCCCCCCATCACTCTTCAAGTGCCTTGTTTCATTTCTGGCTTCTGGCTTCAGATGGGTAGAGTGGACTTGGAATGGTGTTATGTTGTGTTCTCCCCTTACTCGGGGCTCTTAGGCACTGCATCTCAGTGTGCTTGAGGCGTCACTACCAGACAACCTGGTTAGATTCCAGACTGTATCACAACTAGAGGTCGACCAATTGGACCGATTTCAAGTTTTCGTAACACTCGGTAATTTGGATGCCGATTACATTGCATTCCACGATAAAACTGAGGGGCAGGCTGACCACCTGTTACTCGAGTGCAGCAAGGAGCCAAAGTAAGTTGCTAGCCAGCATTAAACTTATCTTACAAAAAACGATTAATTTTAACATAAACACTAGTTACCTACACATGGTTGATGATATTACTAGTTTAACAAGCTTGTCCTCGTTGCATATAATCAATGCGATGCCTGTTAATTTATCATCGAATCACAGCCTATTTCGCCAAACGGGTGATTTAACAAAGGTGCATTCGCGATAAAAGCACAATCGTTGCACCTATGTACCTAACCATAAACATCTTTTGCCTTTCTAAAAATCAATACACAGAAGTATATATTTTTTAAACCTGCATATTTAGTTAAAATAAATTAATGTTACCAGGCAATATTAACTTGGGAAATTGCGTCACTTCTCTTGCGTTCATTGCACGCAGATTCAGGGTATATGCAACAGTTTGGGCCGCCTGGCTCGTTGCGAACTAATTTGCCAGAATTTTACATAATTCTGACCTAACATTGAAGGTTGTGCAATGTAACGGCAATATTTAGACTTATGGATGCCACCCGTTTGATAAAATACGGAACGGTTCCGTATTTCACTGAAAGAATAAACGTTTTGTTTTCGAAATGATAGTTTCCGGATTTGACCATATTAATGACCAAAGGCTCGTATTTCTGTGTTTATGAAAAAAATTACAGGCCTCTCATCTTTTTAAGTGGGAGAACTTGCACAATTGGTGGCTGACTAAATACTTTTTTTGCCCCACTGTATACAGTGCCTTGCGAAAGTATTCGGCCCCCTTGAACTTTGCGACCTTTTGCCACATTTCAGGCTTCAAACATAAAGATATAAAACTGTATTTTTTTTGTGAAGAATCAACAACAAGTGGGACACAATCATGAAGTGGAACGACATTTATTGGATATTTCAAACTTTTTTAACAAATCAAAAACTGAAAAATTGGGCGTGCAAAATTATTCAGCCCCTTTACTTTCAGTGCAGCAAACTCTCTCCAGAAGTTCAGTGAGGATCTCTGAATGATCCAATATTGACCTAAATGACTAATGATGATAAATACAATCCACCTGTGTGTAATCAAGTCTCCGTATAAATGCACCTGCACTGTGATAGTCTCAGAGGTACGTTAAAAGCGCAGAGGGCATCATGAAGAACAAGGAACACACCAGGCAGGTCCGAGATACTGTTATGAAGAAGTTTAAAGCCGGATTTGGATACAAAAAGATTTCCCAAGCTTTAAACATCCCAAGGAGCACTGTGCAAGCGATAATATTGAAATGGAAGGAGTATCAGACCACTGCAAATCTACCAAGACCTGGCCGTCCCTCTAAACTTTCAGCTCATACAAGGAGAAGACTGATCAGAGATGCAGCCAAGAGGCCCATGATCACTCTGGATGAACTGCAGAGATCTACAGCTGAGGTGGGAGACTCAGGACAACAATCAGTCGTATATTGCACAAATCTGGCCTTTATGGAAGAGTGGCAAGAAGAAAGCCATTTCTTAAAGATATCCATAAAAAGTGTCGTTTAAAGTTTGCCACAAGCCACCTGGGAGACACACCAAACATGTGGAAGAAGGTGCTCTGGTCAGATGAAACCAAAATGTAACTTTTTGGCAACAATGCAAAACGTTATGTTTGGCGAAAAAGCAACACAGCTGAACACATCATCCCCACTGTCAAACATGGTGGTGGCAGCATCATGGTTTGGGCCTGCTTTTCTTCATCAGCGACAGGGAAGATGGTTCAAATTGATGGGAAGATGGATGGAGCCAAATACAGGACCATTCTGGAAGAAAACCTGATGGAGTCTGCAAAAGGCCTGAGACTGGGACGGAGATTTGTATTCCAACAAGACAATGATCCAAAACATAAAGCAATATCTACAATGGAATGGTTCAAAAATAAACATATCCAGGTGTTAGAATGGCCAAGTCAAAGTCCAGACCTGAATCCAATCGAGAATCTGTGGAAAGAACTGAAAACTGCTGTTCACAAATGCTCTCCATCCAACCTCACTGAGCTCGAGCTGTTTTGCAAGGAGGAATGGGAAAAAATGTCAGTCTCTCGATGTGCAAAACTGATAGAGACATACATACCCCAAGCGACTTACAGCTGTAATCGCAGCAAAAGGTGGCGCTACAAAGTATTTAAGGGGGCTGAATAATTTTGCACGCCCAATTTTTCGTTTTTTGATTTGTTAAAAAAGTTTGAAATATCCAATAAATGTCGTTCCACTTCATGATTGTGTCCCACTTGTTGTTGATTCTTCACAAAAAAATACAGTTTTATATCTTTATGTTTGAAGCCTGAAATGTGGCAAACGTTCGCAAAGTTCAAGGGGGCCGAATACTTTCGCAAGGCACTGTATCGAATGGTCACATGCTAACTCCTAACAGCTTGCTAGTTCAGTGACAGGCAATAGCTAGCCTTCCGTTTTGTCCCGTTTTGTCCTAGCTAGCTATTTTTAGCTTCTGTTATTGTTAGCTGTCTATTAGTTTTTGTTATATTTTATAAACAAAGCCATTAAAAGGATTTTCACGTATTTGGAAATGTGTGAATGTGTTTACTTCTGGAATTAATGTAAACAGATACTATTTCTACAAAGAGATGATTTTAAATTAGTGCTGTCAGAGTTAATCAGTTAACTTGAGTTCTCTTTCTAAGACTCTCATTCTAATCAAGCAGGTCATGAGTGGTCTTCACCAAAGGGGTGTCTACCTTCGTAAATGAGCACAAGAACTCTTTAGAAAGCTGCAGTCCTTGCTGTTGACACATAAAACTA